>NW_017804353.1:773936-785881 GCF_001625305.1 Branchiostoma belcheri
CTGTCTTTCCTAAATATACAACTTACACATAATAGCTTAAGAGACTCCAACACCAAGTTGTAACCATGATTTAACTTCAAGATCAAGGTGTTGGGACTCTTCTAGCTTATTACTATAATTGGAAACTCAATTTGTATGTGGTTGTCATTATGCATTTATTTGCCGGTAAATGTGTAACATTATAACAAGATAGGTAACAGCATCTTATAGAAGTCACAAGAGGATACATCTCCTTTATTTGTAGTTCTGCACCAAGCAGTGCAGCACTTGTATACACTACTACTAGAACAGTCTTCACTATAGCAGGGTTCTCCCCAGGATTTGAGAGGCATGGCCCCCCCTCCAGAGGGGGGAAGCTGAAGCATTTTTCTTTATCTAAATACAAATGGAAGCCATTTCCTGCAACTTCAGGTTTTGAACTGCCAGAAAAAATGTTAACATACAGGAAAAAATTGGGCATAGGTTCCACGCTCTGACCCCTAACCGGGGGCCAACGGTGCCTTCAAGTTCGACAATTGAAACAGAATATGACATTAAGTCATACATTTTCCACTTGGAACTTGAGGCAAGCAATTATGGGAAAATGTAGAGAAGCTGGGACAAAACCTTATCCTAATGCTAATCCTTATGTTATCACCAACTTGTAAACAAGTCCCTTATAATTATCAAAGTACCATCAAGAGTACCATCAAAACAAAATTTCACTTCTCTAACATTAAATAATCGGTCCCATGTTTAGGACTAACAAAGTTACACATTCAAGAAAATACTTTTGAATTTAAAAAAAAAAGAAAGAAAAAAAAAGAAATCTGAAGAAAAAATATTAATCTGCACAACATTTTATTGGTTTCTATCCCTTTGCTTGTCTACAAGTCGATAATGTGATTGTATCAATTTTCAAACGCCCTAAAATTAGCTAAATCGGCGAATTAAGGTGATTGCGCAATGGACGTGCCCTATGACCTTCGACCTCTTGGGGGTCATGCAGGCGTCAACTCAACAGCGCCCTCCCCATGCCTTGCCCGTCCGTTTCGTCGGCAAATTTATGCTTTTTTAGAGGTTTTGAGACCTTAAAACTCATACCATGGGAGAAATAAACCACATACGTTATTTTTATGGTAAATATCGCTAAAATGGACCATGCATTTTTTTGTCGCGTTGCCGATTTTTGGCAGAAGCCTTGCGGTGCGGCCGCCATGTGCTACGCCGATAGGTACAGGCCGTCCCCCGTCCGGGTTTGTGGGCAAAATTCAGCTTTTTTTACGTTTCGGGACTTAAAAACCGACAGCAGGGGAAAAATAAATCGTATACGTTATTTTCATGGGAAATACCGCTATCATGAACCAGACATTTTCTGTCGCGTCAACGAATTTCGCGGCCGCCACATGCTTCATAATGTCGCGGTACGGTAGCCAATTTTCTACGGTTTATAAGTTCGTAAACGTATCGGCTTTTATTTTTAAACTTATTATCAGGGTCGAGGGCTTTGGTTGACAAAGAAATCAGACAATTAGCTTTGTTTACACGACTTCAAAACGCTAGTGGGGCGCCCGATGTTCCACCAATGACAGCGATTCTCTCAGTAGCGTCGTGCGAAATACTCATTGTTTACTCGATTATCGCCCCATTCACAAGTTTTCAGAGACAATGCCGGCGGGAAAATAGACGCCACTAAGCCCCGAAATCAGGAAATTTTATCGAATTTTAGCGAAATTTTGTAGAAAAATCGGGATGCAACACCCTAGATTTGAAAATGAGTATGAGGGCGCTGAGCTAGGAGTATCAGGGCGCAGCGCCCTTGTTCCATCGTCTGGGGAGAACCCTGTATATGATATATGATAAATTATGACAAATATGCATCATGTTAATGTAGGTAGAAGGAAAGGCAAAATTGATAGCATCATATGCTTGTCATGTATAACGATGATGTATTATTTAGCAAATGTTAGCGGATGCCACAGTTTCCAGCATGAATGCAAAGGTTAGACTAGCACCAATTGAATGCTAAGTGTGTTACCATGGTCATCTAAAAGTTCAGCTGTTTGCAAAAAAAGGATTTTGTTTGGTCATGACATTTGCAGAATATGACCCACAGTACTCAGAACTGCCCCCGTATAGAAGTGCATTAGGCCACAGCAAGTAATTTTTTTGGATGACATCAGCGCGCGCATTGATTTTCGCCTGGTTTTGGAAAAAAAAAGGAAGAAATTTTGTTGCCCTCTGACAGTGGTCAACATGCAAAAATGGACAAAGATGTGTGTTGCCATGCCAGAAGGTGGATGGCAAATAACTATGGAGAGAGGAGACAAGAAAAGGCTCTGATTTATTGTTTTAAAGGCTCTGATTTATTGTTTTTTACTTTGATGCAGTGATATTTGATGCCGTGTATATGTGATGTTCCCACTGAATCAAAACCATTTGAATAATGATTGAGTCAACATTTGAAAATGTAGGAACCTTGTTTTTTTCGGCCCGCCTTGTTTTTTTTTTGCCCACTCGCATTAGATTTGGAGTCTGGTGGATGTCATCCATAAAATTAACTTGCTGTGGCCTTAGACCAAAATCAATAACCTTGTCTGAAGTACATGTATTTTAACTCAACCGTCTGTCCGTTTAGGGAGCCAATCTCAGCAGGAATTTCTTTCTTGTCGGCAAAATTGCATGCGGGGCTCGTCAGTTTGAGGACGTGCGTCACTGCGGTGTTTCGTGACGTACGTCGCTGATTAGTCTGAATAGGACGGGTGACTGGAATGTACCCATTGTCTCTGATGAATATACTGTAATTCACTTTATGTTCACGGCAGCAAAAATTCACGGTCCGAGAAAAATGGACATGTTCACGGAATGTTATATTCATGGTGACGACAGGTGCAAGAAAAAGAAAATCCATTTGTTAACTGTAATGATAAGTTCACAGTACAGAAGTGACAGTGAAAACAGTGAACATAACAGTACAGTGAAAAATTAGGGAATTACATTACATGCGGCACAGTATGTGTGCTAAAGGTATCATAACTTATGGGTCTGTATTATATGATATTAATATTTAGGGCTCAAAATTTATTTTTGGGAACAGGTGCACTGGTGCACCCAACCTAAAGAATTGGGTGCACAAAAAAATTTTTGGGTGCACCATATAAGATAAATAAGGAGAATGTCAGCAAAAACTATAATTATGTTTCATTTCAAGAAAAGTACTATAACATTAATTGTATTATTTTTTCTGACACTTGGATGTTAAGAATATGTTGTATGCTACTATACATTTAAAATGTAAACCTACAAGTTGAGTACAACAATATTTGGGTGCACTGGTGCACCCACAGAAATAAATTGGGTGCACAGCTCCAATTTTGGGTGCACTAAGGTACACATGCACCAATTATTTTGAGCCCTGGTATGTGTTGCAAAGGTATCATAACGTATGGGTCCATATTATATGATATTAATATTAATAAAGCTCTTTCAGTACTGTTCTGTTGTGTCTTGTGTACAGGACAATTGTGTTACAACAAAGCAGATATACTTATAAGTCTGTAGCTAATATCGCATGGCACTGCAGCTAATATTATATGGCAGACAATATTAGCACTTCTATAGTATAGTATCAAATTTACCACCAATAAAAGTAATGGCCTTGTCACATCTCTTCATGGCTATCTAGAAATCTCTGCCTTTTATTACTAGTTTTACAAAAGTTTACTAAAGTAGTACTAAAGTGTTACAAAAATCAGTAGCAGTTAAGGTTATTCTGGTGCATAAAATGCAAAATTGGCCTTGTCACATTTCTCCTTATGGTTATCCAGAAATCTCTGCCTTTTAAAGTTCTACAGTTTTACAGAAACCAGTAGAAGTTAAGGTTATACTTTCTGGTGCATAAAATGCAAAATTGGCCTTGTCACAATTCTCTTTATGACTGACTATCCAGGATTTGATTATACTGCTGCTGTTGTCCATGCCACAGGGGTCGGCAGCAGTTGGCTAGTAGTACTGGTTATCCAGAAATCTCTGCCTTTTAAAGTTTTACAGAAATCAGTAGCAGTTTAGGTTATACTGGTGGGCGAAATGTATTTTAGATTAGAGACAAGTCAGCATGTATAAAGCTTGATGTCTCCTTCGTGGAGCCTGAGGCCATTCAGGAATGATGTCGTGCCGGGAGGAAGCCTTAAAACTCATGAAGTATAATCCCTCCTGCAGAAATTTACCAGGAACTGACGTCAGCAAAGTATTTGCCAATATAACTTGTCAGAGTTTAGGACTAGAATTCAGATGAAGTGGAATTCCCGTATTAACATTCAGCTGTACTATTCCAGTAGTAGAAAATTCTAGAAACCCATGGCCACATGACAATAAAAATTTTGCAGAGTTGCAATTACTTATATGTGCAATTTGCATTTGCAAAGTATTGGCCTATGTAACTTGTAAGAGTTTAAGACTAGAATTCAGGAATCCATATTAACATTCAGCTGTACTATTCCAGTGGTAGAAAATTCTAGAAACCCATGGCCAAATGACATTGCACGATTGCAGTAACACATAGCATTTGCAAAGTATTGGCCTATATAACTTGTGAGAGTTTAGGACTAGAATTCGAATGATGTAGAATCCATATATATATATATATATATATATATATACCTTCACGGTGTAAGAGTTTAGGACTAGAATTCAGTTGAAAATTGGAATCTATATCCTTCACGATCAACTTTATTATTCCAGTTGCAGAAAATTCTGGAATCCCATGACCAAATGACATAGCACAGTTATAGCTACATGTGGCATTTGCACAGTAATAGTACTAATACTGATAATGGCCTATATAACTTGTGAGAGTTTAGGACTGGAATTTAGTTGAAATGGAATCCATAACATTCACGATCAGCTATAGTATTTTATTTTTTTTTTAAACCAAATTTAACGTCATTTTTCCCCAACCGGGGGTTAGACGTGCTTGCACCAAGTACAAGTGTAAGTATAATATTCCAGTGGCAGAAAATTCTGGAAACCTGTGGCCAAATGACATTGCATGGTTACAGCTACACAATTTGCGTAGTATTTGCCAATATATTCCTATCAGAGTTTAGGACTAGAATTCAGATGAAGTAGAATCCATAACATTCAGCTATGATTATACTATTCCAGTAGCAGAAAATTCTAGAAACCAATGGCCACATATGCATGATATTGCAGTTACAGTTACACTTGGGATTTACATGCTATTTTACAATCCAAAAGCATTTATTAAACAACCCTCGGCTTAATAACCACAGAATATTGTTGTAATAAGAATGATTAGCTCTAATACTTCTGGTAGAATTGGCATGTAAGTACATAATACATTGACACTACATAGAGATTAATAACTGTTTATAGCTGCAGGTATGCATGAAGCAAGATGAATGACTTCTTTCTTTATCCATGTGATAAACCACACCTGTATCAGTCAGGTATAAAACACATCTCTGAAAAGCTTTTTACTTTTAATCGTTCCCCTCCAGCCATCCGGCAAATTTGTTATTAGTGGAAGAGAAAAAAAACCTTTTCGCATTTACTGTATGTAGATTTTATTTAAGATACGGCTACTTTACAGTTGGCTACATTACAGTTGGCTACTTTACAGTCGCCATGTGAATTGTATCTGTGTGAAACAGCTTCTGGTGCCGGGAGCACGGAGATTGTATATTCTTCACGCCAAGAGCACTTTTGTTACAATACTACTGGTTGTAAAAACATTCATGCACTCGGTTTCTATAGAAATGCCCATCCCTGATAGCTTGTTAATAGTACGTGGGATCTGCGGGCCGGCCCATTTGAAGAGAAGGGGGTGGTGGGTGGTTGAAGATTGTTGAGTTGGAACCTGGCAGGAAATGAAGTCTAGTACTAGTAGGAGGTTCAGAGCCAGCTGGTGCTGATGCACTAACAGTGTGCACCTGAGACAAGACTGCGTAGGCCACTTCACAAGTCGTGTGGCGCGTGTTTGCAATGTGGATTATATGGCAGCGGTGCAGTTGACGTTGTCTGCTCGCTAATGGCGTTTATTCTTGTATTTTCGCGGTCTTCCCGGGACTAGCGACGTTTTTATTGCTTGAGTCTTAAATGTGCGTTGTAGAGAGGCAGGATTATTTTGCAGTGAACAAGCTTTAGAATATGCTGGATCATTATTTATAATAGCCAGGTGCTGCCTTTGTATAATGGCAAGCTGTTGGTAATAACGGAAGAAAGGGGCCAGGAGTACCTGGCCACTTAAGCAGCTGGCAACCTCAACTCTGGCACAGTCACAGTGGGAAGGATTTGGTTCTTGCAAAGGGAGAGATCTCTTGTGCTGGCCTTGTTGCAAATCTCGCCAGATAAGCGGCTGTGAAGATTTGTCCTCATCAAACCATGGAGAGGATTTTCACCCACGTGCATCTAGAGAGATCTAGAGAGAGATGAGTCCCTATTTTCGCGTGGTGCCGGCTCAGCCAACGTGAATTGATTGCCTTCATTTACTGTGGAGAGCTGGCACGTCGTGGTGTGGTGCCTTGCGTCAGAGCAGTTCATGTCACACGGCAGTACAGTACAGAAGGACTGATGGTCCATGGATGCCCCTTCCTTGAGGACCACCCTGACTTGTTCCTTCTTGCGATCTGCCTGATCCTGGTCATCTATCTCTCCTACCAGGGGGTTGTATCCTTCCTCTGGCATCTCCTGACTACATGTAAGAATCCTCGGTGTATCTTTGGTGTGTTTTATAACAGTAGGTCTTTTGTAATGGCTATGTGTTTGTTTGATCTTTGATTGATCAAGCTACTTTGATTTGGACATGAGATTTGGACATGATTTTACACAATTTTATGATTGATTTTAACGTCTCCTGACTACATGTAAGAATCCTCGGTGTATGATGTATGTGTGGTGTATTGTATAACGGGGTCTTTTGCAACAGCTATGTATGATTTATCAAGCTATTTTATCAGTACTAATAAGTCACCAGGTTCATGCACATTTCGGAGACTAAAGAACTGGGAGAGGGATGCCTTGTTACACAGTAAAATGTCAATGTTTTTGTAAGAATCCTCGGTGTATCTGTGATGTGTTTTATAACACTAGACCTTTCGTACTGGCTGTGTGTATGTTTGATCTTTGATTTCATGAAGCTACTTTATCAGTACTGATAAGACTATTAGTGGTTCATGCTTATTTCTCAGAAATTTGGACATGGAGGGATTGTTACACAGTAAAATGTCTCATGCTTTTTGGAAGAATCCTTGGTGTATGTCACTTGTGTGATGTATTGTATCTTTTGTAACAGCTATATGTATGATTGTTCTTTTGATTTATCAAGGTTTTTTTTTATCAGTACTGGTAAGTGGTTCATGCACATTTCAGAGACCAAGACATTTTGAGATAGAGGGATTGTTTAGATGTAAAACGTTATATATCTTAGTGAGCCATATACGATATTATAGGATGAGGTCTACATAAGTGATTTTAAATTACAGGTCAAAGATCAGCTCATGTATTTTACTGACATGGCTACCGGTGCCACACACATTTTAGCTGGTAGCTATAGCAGTAGAATGCTTTGTTATGCCTCAGTCTGTATAGCAGTATCTGTCCCTGGTGCTGAATGCAGGGCTGGTATTTACAGTTATGCTACAGTCTGCGGCCTTACTGGCAATTGATAATATGTATGTTGCAGATTGGAATTTCAATCTGTGCTAGTACAATCCGCAACTGTCCTGAATTCCAGTCTCTACTGTATGTGATTTATACATTTAGTTTCTTAAAATTGCTGTCACGTATGTTTTAGATGGGTGATTGAAAGCCAATGTTGATGTTAGATATTTTGACGATCTATTATAGATATTATGCTCCCGTGGGTAGAAAGTCACCTTGCTGGAATTGGTGTTATACGAGAGGCCCGCTTTTCCATCGGAAAGTAATGGCGGTGTGCCTATCTATTATTATATATCTGTCACAGACATCTGTGAATCTTAATAATGGCTGCCTGGTTACATTTTGTACAGAGATAGATTTGGAATATGCTAGTATATTCCTATTTCTGTTTTGTGCAAGCTGTAGTTACATGGAATTGGGCAACTTTCATGATTTTTAAAAAATTGTTGGTTGTTATTTGATGTTCAGGACTTCAGATGAAATATTGGTAGGGTTTTGATTGTTATGGACACCAAGCATGTACATGTATATTTGTATATGAAAAGAATAAGTAGAAATTATGTTGTTTCCCAGTATTCTTTCATGTTTTCCTTTTCCAAGAAATTTCCAATTTTGTTTTCCTTTGTGTTTCCTTTTCCTAGAAATTCCTAATTTGTTTTCCTTCATGATTCCTTTTCCTAGAAATTCGGAATTTCGTTTTCTTTCATGTTTCCTTTTTTCCTAGAAATAGTGCTTCATGCAGGATGCACACATTGATATTACTGCTTATGTTGTTCGCTAGTCCACTGAACTTGTAAAAGCAATTTGAAAGGTCAATGGCATGTTTATGTCTGCCTGATTTATTGTAGTTTAGAGGAACACTGCGGGGGTTTCTATAAGTATGGGGCTAGGTCATGGGGCAGGGTAACTTACTTTGTTGTGCAGAGTTCTGGAAAGAATATGGGGCATTCAGGCATGCTGAAAGGGCAATTGTTATGTCAGATTTCCAGCAATTTCAATTCTTATTCAGTACGAGCCATTTATTCACATAATTTGGATGTAGTAATAATTCCTTACCGTAGTATTCGTTTGGATAACAACTTTCAAGTCTTATACATGTCCTAACTAACTTATTCTTGTTTAGCATCAAATTTTATTGTAATTGATAAAGACTTCATGTGAAGTTAAAATCTGGAAACTAATGTAAAAGAACAGGTATATTCCAGTGAACTGAACTGATTTTGTCTGGGCTGTAAAGTTGTGATGAATTGTCAAATTTTATCGAACTTCAAAAAGCCTGAAATTAGGACACTCAGATTGAAAAAAAAAGGTATATTCTAGAGAAACTGGATTAGATCTGAGAAGCAGTATTCTGACTTGATGTTGCCCTAGCTGTAAAGTTGTGATGAATCCTCTCGGGGCGCTCATATCCATCCTGCCAACTCCGTGTGCGTCACACAGTACCATTAACAGTCCCGGTGTTAGTACTGTTACCCTACAGTCATGCCCCAGGGCTACATCGTATGCCATAGCTCGAAATCCATTTTTGGGAATATAGGTGCACTGGTGCACCCAACCTAAAAAATTAGGTGCACAGAAACTTTTTTGGGTGCACCATATAAAACAAAACCTAATTACATGTCTTATTGCTCCTCTTCTGAGCTTGAATCTGCAATGAGAGCTAACTTCAAAATCTTAAATATATAATTATATTACTACAACAAAGATTTTTCTGATACTTAGAAGTTAGAGACCAAGAATATCCGGTATACTATTATACATTTCTAATGTTAAAAAATCCTACAAAAATATTTGGGTTGACCCACACAGAAAAAAATTAGGTGCACAACTCCAACTTTGGAAGCACTAAGGTGCACATGCACACAGTATTTCGAGCACTGTATGGCTTAGACCTGCCCTCAGGGAAGGGTACTACACTCACCTCTGGGTAGGCAATTGCAAGGTGGGGAGCCAGATTTGATTTAGACAAGGCCCAGTAGACTGGAGTTCGCACTGAATACTGATGAGTAAAGTAGTGGTAGAAATAATTTTTTCAGTGCCAAAATTTTGTTCTGCAATTCGGAAATTCTTTCTGCAAATATACACTTGAAAGTCTGGATTTAAATCCAATTGTCAAGGTGGGGGGCCAGATTTGATTTAGACATGGCCCAGTAGACTTGAGTTTGGACTAAATACTGATGAGTACGTAGTGGTAGAAATACTTTTTTAGTGCCAAATTTTTGTTCTGCAATTCGGAAATACTTTCTGCAAATATACACTTGAAAGTCTGGATTTAAATCCAATTGTCAAGGTGGGGAGCCAGATTTGATTATGACATGGCCCAGTAGACTGGAGTTTGCACTGAATACTGATGAGTAAGTAGTGGTAGAAATACTTTTTTTAGTGCCAAAATTTTGTTCTGCAATTCGGAAATACTTTCTGCAAATATACACTTAAAAGTCTGGATTTAAATCCAATTGTCAAGGTGGGAAGCCAGATTTGATTATGACATGGCCCAGTAGACGTGAGTTTGCAGTTGAATACTGATGAGTAGCTAGCCTGCAGTGTTAGACATACTTTTTTGCAATGTCAAAATTTTGTTCTGCAACTTTCTGCAAATACACAATTAAAAGTCCGGATCTAAACCCAATTGGCATATACAAAATTGCATGTTGGAAAACATTTTACATGCAGTTTGAAAAATACATGCAAAACTACTTGTACACATGTATATTATAGAGTCAGCACTTAACACAAAAGCTCTTAAACACCATTGAGCCCCAAGCGTAATTTTGTTAAGTCTGCAAACTTGCAGGTTGCTTAATTTTTCTTCAGCTTGCAATGATGTCTCTGCAAAATGCAGGCTAGATGGGTATGTCTAAGACTGGTAGGTGTAGGTATCGGTGAAAGGATTTGGTGTAAGCTGTGGAGATGCAGAGTCTGTCAACCGGACAAGTTATAGAGTGCTTCAAGATTTAAGGGATATTTTGAGGATCTCCAAGTTCAAGGAGATATAAGGGAGCAACTGCAAGAGAAAAACAACCAGTCATATATGAATTATGATCTTAGAATTGAAAGTTATAGAGTGCTTTAGATTGAACTTTTTCAGGGTATTTTAGGTCTCCAAGTTCAAGATCAACCTCTAGATATAAGGGATAAATTGCAAGGGAGTCTCTCCATTGTTAGTGACAGGAAAGAAGAATATGTAGATCAGAACAGGATCATTCTCAGTCACCAATGAATGAAAGAAAGTCAAGACTCAAACGTCTGACTCTGAAGAGGATCTTTCCAGCTACTTGATTTATTTTGACTTTTGTAATGTTCTACCTACGAGTAAATGTCTAGACCCTTTGTCGACATGTCAAGAATATAGATGTGAGGATATTCATTCCTAAGTCCATGAGGTGTTCAGGTCACACCAAAGCAACATTTCACCTACCAACCTGTCATGATACAAGCCCTGTAGAAGCCGAAGGTACATTTGCAGATGACATTATCATCATTTTTAGATGACAGACTGACAAACGTTAGCAGTTGAAGTATAGCTTGGTCTTGTATTTTATGTACAAGTAAGGCATTTCTAGCAACCTACCTAGGCTATAGCTAATTCTTTTTTTTTAATGGCACAGAGTTCGATGGAATTTTAGCTGTGCCATTGTGCCAGACATTGATCATATGTGATGGACCTTTGAACAAAATTATTTTGTACAAGTAAGGCATTTCTAGCAACCTCCCTAATTCTATATTTTTTAATGGCACAGAGTTTGATGGAATTTTAGCTGTGCCTTTGTGCCAGACATTGGTCATACGTGACCTGGACCTTTGAACAAAGTCCAAGTGCAAGTGCAAGTGCATGTATTATGTACCCGAGTCAGGCCTCTAGGGTCGTGGCTTAAAGTAAAGCCCAGGTGGATCAATCAGTCCTTTTGGCCGAGGTCCCAGACTCAGACTTAGGCCACACCATCTTAATTTTATGGATGACATCCCCTGAAGACCCCCAAACTTGTGCGCGCGGGCGAATAAAAAATTTACGGTCCAAAATAAAAATGCTACTAAATCACAGGAATACACACGTACAAAGCTGGTATTGTGAATTTGCGGCAGTATATAGCGACGTATACGACAAGCCGGCATATGCTGGCTTTTAGCGGAATTTATTAATCGGCACTGTACGCATGTGCTGAGTTCTTGAGTCGTGGAGCTTCTGTAGCCTGGATGCCCGGTCCCGTATTGTCGCTAACTACCATGGACTACCCAGGCCTAGAGCCAGGCCAGAGCCTCGGTGGACGTGATTTCTTTTTTTTTTT
>NW_017804353.1:785901-812459 GCF_001625305.1 Branchiostoma belcheri
TTTTTTTTTTTTTTTTTTGTAGAACAGGCAAAAATCAATGCGCGCGCGGATGTCATCCATAAAAATTACTTGCTGTGGCCTAACATAAAATCAAAGTAAAACCTGGCTGCTATGCAAGCCTGCACTCTGGGGGGCGTTTTCAATTTTCCCCCAATTTGGAGAACTTCAAGTGCTAAATGGATTTGTGGGCATTATAGTAATAGAAGGTGGAGTCCTTTCTTGCACAGATGTCTGGAAAAGATTGTGAAAAATGCACCTATTGTGATATGTGTAGAGCACCCTGTAAAGTAGAATTGTGTTGTTAAAAAGGCCTTGGCCATGAGGTGGGCTTAGTACAAGTACATGTCCATGTACTCTTGATTCAGGTTGATGGGTTGGCTACCCAGGAAATTGCAGTGCAATCCCTGGAAAAATATTTGGAGGCTGGAGATATTGGAATAAAGGTTCTTCCATAACAAAACTTGAAAGCACTTTTATGTTGTAGTTTGGAGATCACTGTGAGGTTTTTGGAGTAAAAGCATTATGCTAACACATTGGTCATAAGAAATCTAAAGCAATTCTTGCTAATAAAATGTGAGGCTTGGAGTAAATCTTAATCCTCGCACAGATTCCAATCTGATGTTCTGTCATTTAAGTGAATTTTGTTGCTAATGACAGCATCTTATTGGACATAAGTAATTGGGGTGCTTAATGTGAAAAAGATGAGAATTAAGTCAAGTTTGCTGCCAGAAAGTGAGTTTTTTTCTGATATGACAGGACCTTGGGTTGTAAAAAGCCTACTGTCAACCCTTAACTTCTCAGCCAAGTTTACTGTAAGATTGTAACTTATACTTTGACCTTTGTTTGTTTGACCTTTGTTTGACCCAGCACTTTGACCTTTGCCCCTCAGATGACCGAAACTCAAAGTCAAGGACCCAAGGTCCTCGAGACGGTCGAGGACATCCAGGCTCGACGTGACGAGGTGCTGGGACGCTACGGCAAGTTCAAGGAGGATGTCGCCTTCCGCAGACAAATGCTCCACGACTCCAGGAGATACTTGGTATGTAGGGGTACTGAGTAGTAATCTGTTGAAAAATATTGGTCATAACTTGTTTGCAAAGTTTAATGTAAACTCAGATTCAGAATACATGAAACTTTGCAAACAAGTTACGACCAATACTTTCCATAAATTTAGACAAAATTTTGCAAATGGTATTTCATGCCCTATCATGAAATAATTTTGGTGGTTTATGGTCACTGCACTTAATTCATTACTTTATAGATATATGTTCAGTCTTGCAAATGTACTACTACAGTTGTCTTCACCACTACGAATCCGCAAATGTAGATAAATTCACAGTATGCCAAAAATAGTTTAACTCATAACAAGCAACTGGATATGATTTTGGAAAATCATATCCAGTTGCCTGGCTTTGGCATATCTTATTACCAGAATGTCTAACCTTCTCTGACATAAATTCACAGTAGTTATGTATACACTTTTATACACACTCACCCTCCTGTATGATTATAATTGCAGTACTTCAAGCGGGATGCAGATGAACTGGAGAAGTGGATCGTGGAGAAACTGCAGATTGCAGCAGAGGAGAGCTACAAGGACCCTACTAACCTACAGGTACAGTTGGGCTTTCAAACCAAGGACTAGTTTGATTTTTATGTCCAAAAAGACCTAAGGACTAGGTTGATTTTTATGGCTAAAAAATCCCAAGGACTAGGTTGATTTTTATGGGTAAAAAAAGCCTAGGACTAGTTTGATTTTTTATGGCTAAAAAGCCTAAGGACTAGGTTGATTTTTATGGCTAAAATGTCTGAGGATTTTTATGGCTAAAAAGCTAAGGACTAGTTTGATTTTC
Source organism: Branchiostoma belcheri (assembly GCF_001625305.1). NCBI lineage: Eukaryota > Metazoa > Chordata > Leptocardii > Amphioxiformes > Branchiostomatidae > Branchiostoma > Branchiostoma belcheri. The sequence goes on from NW_017804353.1 coordinate 787,755, forward strand.
ATGGTTAAAATAACCCAAGGACTAGGTTGATTTTTATGGCTAAAAAACCTGAGGATTAGGTTGATTTTTATGGCTAGAAAGCCTAAGGACTAGTTTGATTTTTATGGCTAAAAAAGCCCAAGGGCTAGTTTGATTTTCATGGTTAAGGTTGCAGAACAGGGTAAGTTACAGAAAAACCAGGCATTTGAAGTGGAGGTAAAGGGTTAGGGTTAGGGTTAGTTTGTGTTGTGTTGTGTTGCATTGCTGAGTTGTTGTTTCGATTGCAGGGTAAGTTACAGAAGCACCAGGCATTTGAAGCGGAGGTACAGGGCTAGGGTTAGTGTTTGGTGTAGTGTTAATGTTTTGTCTGGTTTTACAGGGTAAGTTACAGAAGCACCAGGCATTCGAAGCGGAGGTGCAGGCCAACAGTAACGCCATCATGGTGCTGGATTAGGGTTAGGGTTAGGATTAGTTTGCTGTATTGTCTTGCTGACTTGTTGTTTTCCTTGCCTGTTCCTACAGGGTAAGTTACAGAAACACCAGGCATTCGAAGCGGAGGTCCAGGCCAACAGTAACGCCATCATGGTGCTGGATACCACCGGCCAGGAGATGATCTCGGAGAACCACTTCCGCTCAAACGACATCCAGGTCAGGCAAAACTTCTTTTTATATCTTCATGTACATGTATGTTCTCAAGAGTTGTGGCCATGATGTTGAACATAGTATTTGGTTGTCTCACTCAAAAGATGCATCTTGGTCAGACAAAATAAAATACCTTTGATTTCGTAGGTATGTTCTCAAGACTTTATCAGAATGTTACTCAGAGTTAAAATGTGGCCATGATGTTGAACATGTTATTTGGTTGTCCACTATGATAAATTAGTAAATATCCAACCATCTTGGACCTACAACCATCATTGCTTGTACAAGTCCTACAGTAACTGTTGTATTTATCTTTAAGTTATGTATGCTTTAAAAAATCATAATAGCAATTTTGTACAAGAAAGAAGAACATTTTAGTATAACACGTTCATTGCTGGCACTTTGTGGGCACCTAAAACCATCTTTTGCTACTTTGATTAGTGAAATACGTCAGCATTCTTGGTTACTGAATTATCACAGCACAAGACTGATACACCAAAAAGCAGTTACTCAAGCAACTGGACATGATTTTGGAAACGGTCAGACGTTTCCAAAATCATATCCAGTTGCTTGAGTAACTGCTTTTTGGCATATCGTATTACCTGGATGTCTAACCTTCATCGACTCACAAGACTGATAGTATACAACATGTAACATACATGTACATGTTTAAAATTTATAAGTTCTGATATTCCTCCCTCCCTCCGCAGGCTACCCTGGATGAGCTCCATCGGCTGTGGGACCTGCTGATGCTGAAGCTGGCAGACAAGGGAGTCAAACTCATGCAGGCCATGAAGCTGGTGCAGTTCCTGCGTCTGTGTGATGAGGTAGGCTGCAGGAGACATAGCAACTTATAGACAACATTTCTTTCATTTGATTGTAACATCATGATTTTCGACAAGGTTATGACAGAACATAGCAATAACATTAAGGAGTTATGATCTTTTTCTGAAATGAGTTTTGTTTGACACACAAGAATTTGCAGTTGTAAACCAGTCCTTGATGAAGATTCAGGTTATTTTTTGTTCACAATTATTGTGCTCAAAGTTATTTGGGGCATTTGACTTGATGGTACATTTTCTTAATTTGCATAAATTTGCATAATAATACCTAGAACCATGATGTCCCACCTGGACCATAGTATGACTTAAAGGTATCTTAAATAATCAGGGGACGTTAAGGTATCATTCTGTGGTACTGACCAAAGTATGTACGGGGTAGGCTACGACGCAAGTTTTTTTAGGTTTCTCCCTGGACTAAGTGATAACAATTTATTAAGACACTACTGTCTGCTTCAGGTGAATTACTGGATCAAAGACAAGGAGGCATTTGCGAGCGCAGTGGAGACAGGGCGAGACCTGGAGCATGTGGAGGTCCTACAGAAACAGTTTGAGGCATAAATCTTTGTTATAACACACCACTGTTTGCCTTTTCTTCAGGTGAACTACTGGATTAAGGACAAGGAGGCGTTTGCGAGCGCGGTGGAGACAGGACGAGACCTGGAGCATGTGGAGGTCCTACAGAAACAGTTTGAGGAGTTCCAGACAGACCTGTCTGCCCATGAGGAGAAAATCAACGATGTGAACAACACGGCCGACTCGCTGGTCAACGACGAGCACCCAGAGGTCGAGCAGATCAGGAACAAACAAGAGGTACATTGTGTTACCACTTGGATCACTTGTTAAGAAGTTTAATCAAAATTTAGTGTACATTGTGCTGGTTAGCTTAGATTGGTTTGATGGTAATTTTTCTGTATGTTTACCAAGTCTTGTTCCCATGCTTAATTTGTGTACTTTGTAGAAGAAGAAAAAGTTAGTTTGTTTCTTCTGAGCTTTTCAGTGTAGTACCCAGAATTTTGTGGTCAACTGCCCAGTTGTTTTGTAGTGAAATTATTGTGCGGTTGTATTTAATCTAAAGGAAAAAAAGTAAAAACCGGTCAAATATTAACACCCATCCCTCTCTATTGCAACCATTCAAAAGTTGGAAGGATTGAACAGTTTTTTGCTGTGAACGCATGTTAAGCTCTGACTTTTGTTCCGTAACAGGAGGTGAATGCGGCCTGGCAGCGCCTGAAGCAGCTGTCCATGGAGCGGCAGGAGAAACTGTTTGGAGCAGCAGAGATACAGAGGTTCAACAGGTGGGCTGCATGGGACTCTGTGCTTTTTCTTTTAGTCTTTTACTCTGTTGTTTTATGGAGGAAATGTAAGTTTTTAGTGCTTGTTTGTGTTCTTGTGAGTGAGTGAAAGGCCGTATAGTAGTGAGCTGTTTGATTGTTTATTCATGACGAACTCAAATTGGCCCGCCACGCTTTTCATTGAGGTCAAACCTTTTCATGGCATTTATGAGTTGGCACTGTACTGAGTTCTGGAGTTCTGTGGAGCTTCGGCAGTCTAGTTGCCATCCTCCGTATACAGTAGTTACCTCTGACTCCATGTTGTCTCTAGCTACCATATGGACTATGGAGGATGGAACCCAGGCCAGAGCCTTGGAGGTGTAGTTTTTTGAAAACAGGTGAAAATCAATGCACGCGCGAATGTCATCCATAATATTAAGTCAGTGTGGCCTTAGTCTACTTGTGTGTGTGTGGGCTGGAGTATGTGCTGTTGTCCCACTTCAAGATAACACATTCATTCTCTCCCCAGGGATGCTGACGAGACGATCTCCTGGATCAATGAGAAGGACAGCACGCTGTCGTCTGAGGACATTGGGAAGGACCTGCCAGAGGTGCAGGCTCTACAGCGTAAACACGAGGGCGTGGAGAGGGACCTCGCCGCTCTCGAGGACAAGGTACGCATGGCGTCGCTCTGTTTTTTGCATGACATCAGTTTGATAGATCTCTCTCTCTCAGTAAGTCAGTCTTACGGCTAATGACTTTAACTGCGCAAATCGAGATGGTATAGTCCCTTTTAATAAGTTAAGGGTTGATTTCAGTGTACCAGTAACCAGGGAAATTCAGGGAGTACTTTCTTTATCTCTTACTTAATTCCAACAGTAAAAGTAACACAATTTTTGTAGGATGTTTGAATTTGAATGGGATATTAGCCATAAAGATTCATCTTTGATTAATGGTAACTGATCGTATTGTGTAAGGTGCAGTGTTTGTGTCTAAGAGCATAAGACTGTAATTGTGTTTCTAAACTTTAATGTTTTAAACTTAGGCATGCTTGGGTTGGTCTAAAATTAAGAAGTACAAATGTAGCACTAAATCATTTATGTGACATTAAAGTATTGGGGTTAATTTTATTGCTGGTAACTTGCTTTATTTCAGCTTCCACTTGGCACTCTTTGAAGCCCACAAAGTGGTAAACAAAAACTGAATCCTGACCAAATCCTTAAGTTTTCACACCATACAGACAAAATGCAATCTCAAATTGTTGCTTTTCAAACCTAAAAAACCAGATGTGATATTTCAGGGAGAACTTGAAATTTGTCAAGATCTGAACTGATTTTTAGTTTTTTCCAAAACCTTGAAATAAAAGAAAATTTTCATTTTTCTCTTCATGGCATTTTATTACATTTTAAGTGTATGGTGTGAAGCTGGTGTGCTTGTATAACTTCCTCCATGTTTCACCTGCATCTCCAAAAAGTAAACCTCGTCCTTCCAACCTACATCTACAAGCAATTAGGGTCCTTCAAGATTGTTGAATGAGTGCTGAACATGTTGCAGAAAGACAACTCTTATTTTTTCAAGTGTTTGTGTATTGTCCCCACACCTGATACACATATAATGTTCCACATACATCCTATAACTTTTATGAAAATTATGTGATACAAAATTTGGATCATTTGATGAAATTGTGTTTGAACTTGGAATAATTCAATTTCTTGGACAAGCAGTGCCAATAACTTACTACAAGCTTACATCACTTAAGTCACGTACCCACAAGTGTTTTCTTTCAAATTGTTTTTACATTTATTATTTGATTAATACAATATCAGAATATTGGAAATACAAAAAAAATTCACACTACGTGCATTCAGCAATCTTAAGTTCCAGCTTTCAGTGTGGAACAAAATATCTTCACTTGAACTTTGTAATAAAATAAGGAAGACTTACAAAGTGCAAGTGAGGTTGGATTTTGTTTGTTTCTCTGTTGCAGCGTGCAAAATACCTGGTTGCCCAGTTGTCCCAGGCTACCAAATTTTACTTGGGGCAACCTATTTTTGAACGTAGGTAGCCCAGTGTGCTACCTGAATTTTAAGAATGCCCCCCCCCCCCCAAGAAAAAATCATGCCCACTTGGCTTGTACCACTGTATCTGGTAGATGCCTTTTAATTTTAGGTATTGATGGCTATTACTAGTATCAGTTAACTAAAGGCTGTTAGAAATATTGTCAAAGGCAAAGTAATGTTATACACATAACGTAACATTACTTAATTTGAGGAAAGTAGTAACTCATAGGTGGGGCAACCTAAAATTCTGATGGGCAACCTAATTTTTGCCGTAGGTTGCCCACTGGGCAACCTGGTTCAAAAAAGTATTTTGTACACTGCTGTTGGCACCACGTACATGCTGGATCAGAATCACCCTCTCATTTCTCCCTCTCTTGTGCCCAGATGAGTCTGGTATTGCAGCAGGGGACAGCTAGGGTACTGAGTCTTGTACCGCTCTTCATTTCTGTAACACCTCCTGAAGCATGGCAAACTCGCTCGATTGCTCACTTAGTGTGGTTATAAACCTCTCTGTTAAAGGACCATGTTTCCTTCAGCAAAATTCAACATGTTTTTGTTACTACTTATGTAGGTTTTTTTCAGAAAATTGAATGTAAACAAAAATGCTAGGGTATCAATTTTTTCAAGACCTGTAAATTGTATACTCTGTTCATGTAATCTGTACTGTAAATTCTGTGTTTTCCTGTAAACTCTACTGCTTTGACAAAGTATACAAAAACATAAGGGTTATGGCATTGTATTTTGAAAGGCTTCAAATCTAACTGAATTCCTTTTTGCTAATTGTGACTTGTAAAAACTGTACTTTTGTTACTGTGGTATTAATGGAAAATTAGAATTGGCTGGGCCTCCTGCTAACAAAATTTAAAGAACAGCCAATTCTTCAGACTCAGAGTTACATTTGTAGTAAAATTGCTGGATTCTACTTTTGATAGGAATTCTATTAGTCAACGAAACAGTTGAATTTTGCTGAAGCGAACATTGCAACTTTAAATCAGTGTGATGAATATGGTAACTTTGGTTGGACTCACAGCTATGACAGCATGCTTGTTCACTGCACTGGGCTGGAATGCATGAAATGTAAATCATACCTGATTTGATTTGACTTATTAGGCTGTATTATATCTTTATTAAGTTAATTTTATCCAGTCTTTGTGTTGCTTTTACATTTTGTACTTAACTTTAAGGTTTTAAGAACACTAGACCATAACTAACTTTTTCACTGGCCTTCATAACTATGATTTGTAATGTATCATCAAGGGATTTTTCTGTTTTATGATTTGAAATATGATACTGCAGGCAGTAATTTTAAATGTGCTAAAACTCAAGGCCAAAAAACTGTCAGTGAGTATTCAGTATCATGTGATAATGTAAAGCTTTACTAAAGTAAGATATGCAACAAAATATTCTTTTCTTACCTCTGGAGCTCCCTATCATTCCTCTGCTCTGCAGTTAACATATTTCACTCTTTGTCTTCTCTGTTTTGTTATGTCTATTTTCTGTTCTCACTCTGAGCTCTGGTTTTGAGCAGAAAGGGCATTCCTGCATGTATTTGGACAGCTTCTGATCCTTTCCAATGGTTGGTTTTAGAGACCCAGACCCCAAAATGTACTACCACCCTCCCAACTGTGCTGTAATGATGGATTAATGATTTTTCATGTTTGGAAGGCAGTTACATATCAGTTGCAGTTACAGGAACTATATCAAATCAGGCCCAGTTGCTTTTACCATAAAGACCTGGCTCAGGTTTTTTGGCATTGTGTGTAGGGATTCTTGGTAGAGTTGCAGACCTGCATATCTATCAACATCTTTGTTTTTTTATGGGCAAATTATTTTAGGACTGTCTGAATCTTTGAAACAGACCACACTTGTGAGACAATATGGTCATGGTGCCCTGTTTTTGAGCTCTTGGTGTCAAGCACTGAAATGATAATCCTAGAAATGTTTTTGCAGGAAGAAAGGCAATGTTTTAGGGCACAAATCTCCCATTGTCCCTCATCACATGCCCTTATGTTTCCAGCAGCCGCCCGAACCTCTGTCTGTGAAACAACCTGTGGTTGCTTGCCCGTCTTCTTTTGCTCAAACCTGCCCTTTTCTTCAAACTACTCTTTTCAACATTTTCTGTCATAATGTCACAAATTACTGACTTCCACTTGTTTTCTAGATTTTTTTTTAAGTCTGGTAATAAGATGTTTTTGTTACCTTTGTACATAATTACATGGTTATATTTTGTTTGTGGTGAGTTGTTATGTTTCCCCCAGGTTGCCCCAGCTCCTGTGAGTCCTGAGCATGATCTGTTGTTACTGCTGTGTAGAAGTAAACCTCTCATTGTGACCTGATCATTCCTATACTGTTGTCAGCAGATGCATGTACATCTAATAATATTATCTATTGCAAAATTGCAATACCGGTAATTTAATTCGCAGCATTGAAATCAGGACTTTTTCTATGATACACATGATGTATATCTTGTTATATAAAACTGCCAAATTGTATGTGAGTAGACAGATTCTTTGCTGGAAATTCCAGTAAGTTTTCAATGTCAATTTCTTAAAAAAAAATGTATATAAAATTGCTTTCTTGCCAAGAGGAAAGTCATTTCAGTGACATTTGTATTTCACCACAAAATCATGGTACAAATCCAACCAAACAGTCATTCTACATGTGTATATATCTTGGAATCAGTCAGGATGATTCCGTACTTTGAGATGTGTGAATTCTCAAGTCCAATACAGTTTTATAGATCAGGTCACCAATGTGAGGTTCCCTCTGTAGTCCCTGTGCATTTTGCTGGTGTGTGCTGAATGTGGTGTTATAGTACCAGCTGGATGTGGTACAATGTGCATTGTGTTTCAGCATGTGGCCTGTACTGTATGGTCTGCTCTTGTACATTGTATGTCATTCTTCATGTACATGTACATTGTATGTGCATCTCTGGGTCATGTACATTGTAGGATACTCAATAAGTTCCTGTATCAATCATTGCAGAATGAAGTCTAGCTTGGTTACCACACCTACATTTGTACATGCTGTACATGTAATATAGCTCCCGAGTCCTACATCCTCTCCACAAATATTTGCGGAGAGGATGTAGGACTCAGCAGGAGCTATAATAGGTCTGGTAACCAGGAAAAAATGAAGGGCCCAGGCTTGAAAGGGATTTGGCTTTATGTACATACATTTGCTATTATAAGAATTAAGTCTTTTGGCATTTATGAATAATGATCATTATTTAATAGTACTCATTTTGAAATGAAGAAGTGAAAAATAGGTGTGCTGAACATACATTTAGGACACAAAAAATCAGTTCTAGGTTATGTCACAGTGTTTTGAGGCTGTTTTTCTGCTATACTTGAGAAATGATTCCAGTGAAATTGCCCATCATATCACTAAAGCTTTTCTCAAATATAGCAAAAAAACTGCCCCAAGCATTATACCTAAAAGTAGACATTGAAACTGCTGACATTAGGCCAAAATCCCAAACCTTGCCTGTACCCTTCACACAAGTGGGAAAACCTTATCCCTAATCTGTAGTGTGTACTGACAGTGCATCGGCTCCTCCTGTAGGTTACCACGCTAAGTGCAGAGGCAGACCGCCTGCAGTCCGCCCACCCGGAGAGTGCAGACGACATCGGGACCAAGAAGGATGAAGTCCTGGAGGCCTGGGACAGGATTAAGACCAAGGTAGGCTTTGTTATTCTCTCCTAACTTTGTGTTACAGCCAAAGTGTACGGGGGGAAAAGTAGCCCTGCCTATGGACCAAGAGGTTGGGAGTTCGAATCCTGGCTGTTGTCGCTCACCCGACATGCATGCTACTGGAAAGGTTGCAGTCTCTAGGATGGGACGTTAAGCTGTGATCCACTGTTTATTGTGCTTGTCAAAATCCTTTTTTAGAGTGTTGCACTGTCAGCAAAATGAGACTTGTCCTGAATGTTTTAACCAGGTTGTGTTTTTCATGAAAGTCTATCTGTGTTGGTAGTAATCGTAGTAAAATGTTGAACTTTATTCCAACACAAGGATTATACAGAGATCAAAGTTTCAGCGACCACTGTCGCCTTCATCAGGACAGTTAATGACCAATCACTTCAAAACGTAATATCGCTAAAGGTTACGGTTACAGACACGTGACCTTATTCACATGAGACTTCAGCAGTTGATCAAACATTGTGTTTTTCTGTCTTGTTCCCCAGGGTGAGGAGCGTAAGTCGCGTCTGAACGACTCGTACCGGCTGCAGCGGTTCCTAGCGGACCACCGTGACCTGGTGTCGTGGTGTAACGAGATGCGCGCCCTCATCTCCGCTGATGAGCTGGCCAAGGACGTCCCCGGGGCAGAGGCTCTGCTGGACAAGCACCAGGAACACAAGGTAGGGTATTGTGTTTATGTGAATGTTTATCTATTACAAGTGATTGCAGGGTTATACCGGCCGTACAGATACAGGTATTGGTACTGTAACAGTCATAATAGTTTAGATGTTGCAAAAAGTAGCTGCTGGTGGCAATACAAGAACGTCTTGACAGTCTCTAAAGCTTGTTCAGAAACCAGTCATTGACATGACTTCATGTTCAGCACCAAGGACAGATCCAGAACAATTCACACTAATAAACACATGGTTTACTGTATTTGCTGCATCTAAGTAGGTTTTCCTGATCTTTTGCTATATGGAAAGATTGATACTTGTGAGGACAACTCATTATGATAGTCCCCACATAGATACAGACATCAGTCCTTTATATGATTTCGTGTTCAGCACCAGGGACAGATCCAAAACATTTGATATTAATGAACAAACACAATCATAGTTTATTGTATCTACTGCCTCTAAAAAGTTTTCGTGGTATTTTGCTCAGGAATTGTTGTACAAACTTGTATAGATATTGAAGCCAATCATTCACATAATTTCCCGTTCAATACCAAGGAGAGTTCCAATTCAGTAAACAGCAAGGAATGCTCAAACAAATAGTACAGTTTTTTTTTTCATTTATTTTCACATTTTGATAAAGTTTTTCCTGCTGTTTTGCTGTAGGGAGAGATTGATGCCCGTGAGGACAGTTTCCGCACCACGGCTGAGGCAGGGCAGGGTCTCCTGGAGGAGAACCACTTCGCTTCAGATGAGGTCAAGGAAAAGGTATGACGTTTTGAGATTATTATGGTATCCACTAGCTTTAGGGCCCAATCAAGTCTGTCATATGTTGTTCTCTGACTAGTCTTGTATCTAAATGGAAGGATGCCTACTACAGTCTTGTATCCGTAACCCAAGGGCCCAGTCACACTCTTACAATAGATTGCAAACGTAAGGCATTTTTACAATGTTTTGTACCTAATTTTGGTTTCCTAATTGAGGTTTTGAAAATAGTACACTCAGCATCTTTTATTTAAAAAAAAAAGATAAATCAATGAAGTATTTTGTTGTCTGTTTCCCAGCTTGTTGCGCTGGCGAATGAGAAGACGTCCCTACTGGAGCTGTGGGACGAGCGCCACGTGCAGTACGAACAGTGTCTGGACCTGCAGCTGTTCTACAGGGATGTGGAACAAGCAGAGGCATGGATGGGCAAACAGGAGGTAAAGATGTCCTTAGAATTCTTATACAAACAGGAGGTTACTGGCATAACATTTCTGTTGGATTTTAAACGTCAACGGGCAGTAATTGTTTCCTTAGAATCGTTCAATGATCAAAGCCAAACATTAAGTCTTCAAGCTTCAACACAACTGTCTTAAAAAGTATTGTTTGTTTGTATCAGTTTGTATATGTGCTTATAGAAAAGGGTCCTTGTTCTCAAAAGGAAAATGACAGTCCTTAATCTGCAATTGTAGCTGTCAAAAAGACTGGTGCCAAACTAGTTATAAGTGTTTGTAGTGATCTTCATTTTCATCCAGTGGCCCAGGCTGTCAGAGCATTATGCTTACCTCATATACTAAGTATATGTTTTGTACTGAGTATTCCACTCCTCTCCCCAGGCTTTCCTAGCCAATGATGACCTGGGAGACTCGCTGGACTCTGTGGAGGCTCTCATCAAGAAACAGGAGGACTTTGAGAAGTCTCTGGCCGCTCAGGAGGAGAAGATTAACGTGAGTAATCTAAGCATGGATTATCTAATCTTAGTACTAGCTTTAAGGCTTACAACAGGTCTTCTCAAACCTAAACCTTTCATTGAGACCTAATCCCTCTTAGACTGTTGTTAGCTTATACATGTACATCTATTGCAAAATGACAATAATTTAATCAGCAGCATTTTCTTTGATACACATGGATATCTTGTTATAAAAAAACTACCAAAATTTGTGCAAGTTACAACAGGTCTTTTCTTAACCATAGAATTTCAGTAAAAACTTCAGAATCTGTAGCATTTACGTATATGTTGGAGATGGTGACCAATGTTATGTGACTGTGTATATTGATTAAGTTATTTATTTCATTGTCCACAGGCCCTGAATGACTTTGCCAACAAGCTGATTGAGAACAACCACTACGCCTCTGATGATGTGGCTGCCAAGAGGGATGCTGTAAGTATTTTGTCTTCACTTTAGAGGAGTCCCTTTTTTGGGACCACCTTCAAATAGCTTATAACCAGCCTACGGTATGAAACAAGGAACCATTTTTCATTAGTGACATCTTATTTTTGCCTCAGATATCAGTATGGTATGGGATAGGTTACTTACTATTAAACATTAAAAAATGACCAGAAAATTGACTCCAGTTTAATTGGAGCCGAGGGAAACTCAACCTAGTGAGTGAGTGAGTGAGTTTACTGCCCCGAAATCACTATGGGTGCCTTTAATGGTACAGAATGTATCATAGTCATTATCATGGTTCCTTCCTAGCTGCTGACCCGACGTGAAGAGTTACTGAAGAAGTCCCAGGCCCGTCACACAGTCCTGGAGGACTCCTACCGCCTGCAGCAGTTCCAGCGTGATGCTGACGAGGTCAAGGCCTGGATCAACGAGAAACTCAAGACTGCAACTGACGAATCTTACAAGGTACTAAGCAGCTTTTACTAGACAGTTCATCTGTGCCAGGATAGAACTAATCAGTCACTCCTGGACTCTTAAAGAAAACTGATGTCAAAGGCCTCATCAACCATTATGGACAAAGTAACTGTTTTCCTGTGTTACTTGGATATCTAACCTTCAGCAACATAAACATGATGATCATCATTACAAGATTCTGATTTAGTGGGATAGCATTTTCTCTGCTGAAATAGCCTTTCAGTTTAAGATTTGTTTACATGTAGTTGCCATCAGGTAGAAGGACACAACTTTGTGTACTACAGTACAGTTCCTATTCATGTACAATATATTTTGACATCTAAGATACTAACCTGCAAGTGAAGATTTTTTTAAACAGCTTTGAAAGTAAAAAGATTCTATCTGTAAAGAGAACGTAACTGTTAGGGCAAGGATTACAAATTGTTGATACTTCCCAGGACCCGACCAACCTGCAGGGTAAGATCCAGAAGCACCAGGCGTTCGAGGCAGAGCTTCAGACCAACCAGGGTCGCGTGGACGCCGTGAACCAGCAGGGGCGAGACCTGATCGACGCTGACCACTACAGCAGGGACAACATCGAGGCACAGCTGGAGGAGATCGCTGCTCTCTGGGACCAGCTCAAACTGGCCTCTGAGAATAAAGGTAGAAAATTCTTCTACTCCTATCAGGCTAGGTGGTTAGGTCTCTCATAGAGCAATACGTTTCCTTACCTTTTGCCTAACGGTTTATTGTATGAATGTGTTTTTCAATATAGTACACCTGGTCCAGGTCAAATTCTTGCTCTTATCCATTGGCCTGATGCTTCAGTTAGATTCTTCTAACTTGAGGTTTTCCCAGACACAGAACCTCCAGCTTAATGTCTTAATCAAATTACAAGATGTGATCCATACTTGTTACTGTAATATGCCAGTCACAGAGTTAAAATCTCCAATATCTCTTCTTCTTGGCTTGTCTTCACTGATAAAGGTACAAAATGTAGTTCAAGCTGGCTGCAGGCCCTTTATATTATATATTATAAGGGCCTTAGCCTTTTTAGGCTCTTCCAACCCCTAGGTTCACAGAATTTGGCCTACATGGCAAATAGAATTCTGACTAGCCACCTTGTACAAATCTTTATAATCTTTGTGTGCCCTTCTTTAGACAAGAAGCTGCGTGAAGCCCAGCAGCAGCAGCAGTTTAACCACAGCTGATTACAACATGCAATCCCCACTACATGTAGTCACTGTAACATGCCAGGCAGAGTTCAAATCTCATAACTCTTGTCTTTGAGGTCACATCACTGACAAAGATATTAAGATCATTGGGAAGGTAGTCCATGTTACAGGCTCTTTAGGCTACAACCCTTTCAACTCCTAACTTAACAGAATTAGACGGCAACTAGTGTGTTAACTATCACACAGCCACCCCTTTGTGTTGTACATGTTAAGTACAAATGTTCTTAATCTTTGACTGTCCTTCTTTAGACAAGAAGCTGCGTGAAGCTCAGCAGCAGCAGCAGTTTAACTGCGGCTGCGAGGTCACACACAGTTGTAGAAAAAGGAAACCATGAATTTTCAGCCTCCAGGACCTTTTCAACTATGGATTCTACCAACATAGATAAGCTTTTGAGGGTCTTAAACAATTAGCAATACAATGAAGAAGTACATTTTGTAGATAAATTAATAAACAATTTTTTCTTTACAGACAAGAAGCTGCGAGAAGCCCAGCAGCAGCAGCAGTTTAACCGCGGCTGCGAGGACGTGGAGCTGTGGCTCACGGAGGTCGAGGGTCACCTGGCCTCCGAGGATCTTGGGAAGGATCTGCCCAGTGTACAGAACCTGCAGAAGAAGCATGCTCTACTGGAGGCTGATGTGGCTGCTCATCAGGTATATAAGATTTATAATATTGTGCTTTATGATATTGCTCTGTTAGTCATCAGTGGTTTATGATACAAAGTATGGGAAACTGTACAGTTAACAATTCTGGCAGTTAATCTACTCTGCAACAGACTGTACAGTTACTGTAGGGGATTATTGAATAAATTTTCTGTTCTTGAGAAGAGGATTTTCGACACCGACCAATTAGCACAAGGTTTTACCCATAGATTTTTAGATATTTTTCTTCCTTCTCAGCAGTTAGAAGACTAAGAATTGGCAGTCTTTGAATTACATTCGTGCTCATGATCATCAACCTGGATCAAAAATGCTACAAGACTTGACTTTCAAATTCAGAATTTTTTATGGAATGTCAAGTCTTTCTGTAGATGTTTAACTTGCCAATTTGAGCTTGATGTTTAGGGTTATTTAGAACTTCTTGACAATGTTATTTTGAACTTCTTTGCCATTGGATCTTTCCTACTCTTTCTGTGCCTCATCAATACCTCATATCTCCCCACTCCAGGAGCGTATGGATGGGATTGCCATCCAGGCTAAGCAGTTTGTGGACGAGGGTCACTTCGACGCAGACAACATCAAGGCCAAACAGGAGGCTCTACAGGAGAGATACGATGCACTGCAGGTCAGAGAAAATGTGCTTTTTCTTCTAGAAATTACATACAATAGGATTTGAAAACGTGTGACATCCATAATTGTCTCATTCAGTAAGCACCAGTGCCCTTCGCTGTAACATTCTTTGTTGTAGCAACTCCTGAAATCGCTGCATACCAACAAGGATTTAAAAATAAAAGGGAAACAATAATCTATGACAAGGTGGTATGTTGTATGATGATTAATTTAACAGATGGATTGGACACCACAGCAATGAAAAATATCAAGATGACAAGCACAAGGAGGAGAGAAGGTCTTGTCCGACACTCACATGTATGCCACACAAGACAGAGGAATGCACAGGACAGAGGAATGCAGAGGTTTCCCTTGGAGTGGACAACATCCTGGAAAGATGATACATTTTTATTGGTATGGCTGTTCAGCACACACAGCGAGAGCTGCCCAACTGGCCTGTGGCTATTGCAAAGGGCTAGTCCTTCTTCAGAGACATGTTACTTAGTAATACATACTATAAACCTATGGCTTATTTGTTCCCCAGGAGCCCCTGGCAGCTCGTAAGGCGAAGCTTGCAGACTCCCTGAGACTGCAGCAGCTGGTTCGGGATATTGAGGATGAGGAGGCCTGGATCAGGGAGAAGGAGCCGGTGGCGTCCTCTACAAACAGAGGTGGGGTCTTAATATGATCCCATCTTCCTTAAGAAACACTTACAGCCAGGACAAGCTTCTTATATAGTCAAAATAATATACGTCGAGTTTTTGACAGAAAAATTTCATGACGGTTTTTGTGTTGTTCAATAAACTAAGAATGAGGTAAATAATAATTTAACTAATTATTCACTGATGACTGAGAGTATGTCTGGTATATGCAGCATTCTCAATGCTTAAATTTTGTATGTCACACTAATCTCAGAAGTAACAGCCTGAAATGATGGTACAACAAAGTAATACTGTGTGATGTGCTATAGCTAGACGTTTGTGCTAATTTCAGTCATTGTCAGCCTTACAATCATGACACTTCTAGAAGTGACAGCACGCTGCTTTAACTTTGAACCAATGTATTTCTAATTTGCAAGATCATGAAGGAAGAAATGCTACTTGAACTTGCATGATATTTGTATAGTTGAAGGCACTACCTTAAAATGCCCTTGCTTGTCTGCTCAATCTCTCCCAGGTACGGTAACATCACTGCTCTGCCTTGTCTTGTTTTTCACTCCTTTTCTCTTTTCTCACCTCCACTGACATCTGCTTCCTTAGACGAGGTTGCTGTGGCTGGTATGAACGGTTTCTCACTCATAGGCTCTATGACTCTGGCTTTGGCAAAAATTTTCTCAGAGTCTATCTAGCATGCTTACTTTATGTCTCCAACTGTTGATATCTCTCTAGTTACTTGAACTGTTAACAGATTTCATGGGATCTCTAGCAAATGTAAGAACAGCAGGACTACTGTTTCCAGAATGCTGAATGTGGATTGTGTCTCAGTCTGTAAATTCCCTGTACCACCTAAAGTATAGCTCTCATTTTTCTTTTTGATGAAAACAAATCCACAGTAAGGTCCATTGCTTCTTAAGAACATGCTTCTTATGGTAACCATTTTCAACATTGAAAGTTACTGGTATTTGGAAAGTATTCAGAAGGTTGGAGGTTGCCATAGCCTTTTCCTCCTCTGCATTTACAGTCAGTAGATATATATTAATTGTTTTTTCTACTAAATTTTGAAACTAATGATCAGATGTCTTGTTTTACATATTTTTCTTGTTTTCTTGAACAAAGGGCGAGATCTGATAGGAGTACAGAACCTCCTGAAGAAGCACCAGGCCCTTCAGGCGGAGATTGCCGGGCACGAGAACCGCATCAAAGCGGTCTGCCAAACCGGACAGGACATGATCCAGGAGGAACACTTTGCCGCAGACGACATCAACTCTAAAGTGTCAGGACTCGAGGACAAGTGGCAAGGACTCAAGGTTTGTCAGTAGTGTGGATAGTTTAACAAAAAAGGAGAACTTTACCTTGGTCTTGTTAAACTTGAGTGTAAGGTTCAGAGTACAAGAAACATAGTTATCTTCTTAAGTTTGTAAGGACAAGTGGCAAGAACTCAAGGTTTGTCAAGATTACTTAGTGTTGAAGTGGCAAGGACTAAAGGTTTGTCAGTAGTGTGGATAGTTTAACATAAAAGGAGAAGTTTACTTGCAAAGCTGAAGTGTCATGTTCAGAGTACAAGGATCAAGGTGTTGAGTTGTTAATGGATTGATGAATGGTCAATAGAATCTGCTCAAGACTGGAGGACAAGTGGCAAGGACTCAAGGTTTGCCAGCAGTCTTGATAGATTTTTACATTTAACATTAAAGGAGAACTTTACTTATAAAACCTAAGTTTCAGGTTCAGAGTACAAGAATGACTGATGATGCAATCCATGTATTTCCCTCTGATCATACAGTTGCATACACATGTACAGTTACAGTTGCAAGACAATACAATACAATCCCAGAAGTCTGCAATCTCTGATTTCTTCTTCCCTGTTGTCCAGGACAAGGCAGCCCAGAGGAAGCAGGACCTGGATGACTCTCTCCAGGCTCAGCAGTACTTTGCTGATGCCAACGAGGCCGAGTCGTGGATGAAGGAAAAGGAGCCGATTATTGGAAGTATTGACTATGGAAAGGACGAGGACTCAGCTGAGGTATGTACTTCCTAATCTTGTGAGGAGAATTATTTCTTTGTATTATGCCTTTTCATCAACTGCTAAGCTTATTCGGGAATTAAAAGACTCACCTACAAATTCATGTTATCAGACAGCAGCTGCCTAGTACCCAACTTGTATTGTCTTGGGGTGCAATCTCAATAAAGTCAAAACTTACAACCTAGAGATTTCAGAAATGTTGAGACTGCAGAAAGAAACTTGCTGTTTGTCCCCATTTTTCTTACTGAAGAAGAGTATTTTTTAAGCCTTGTTTGCAGGATCTAACACTGAAGAAAAACCTGGTAGTGTTTGTGATAATATTTTGTTCCGTTCTCCAACTACTGTATGTCTATACTTAATAAATGAATCTTTGTTTCTCCCTCTGTCAGGCCCTCTTAAAGAAACATGAGGCCATCGTGTCAGACCTGGATGCTTACGGAACCAGCATCGAGGCACTTCGGGAACAGGCTAAGGCCTGCAAGGTAAGGACAGGCAGAGTCAATGTTCTACTGTACAGTACTTACTGGGAGCTGACAGTGTTTGAAATGGCACTAGGAACAGAATACACACTCACTCAGTAGTAAGAACCTTTGATAGTTGATGGAAGGGCAGACTTAACTGATTGAAGACTTTTATTGCACTTTTTCCACAATGGGCTAGGTACAGGTCACAACAAAACATGTACAACATTGATAGAAAAAAGTACATTTAATAGCTACATGTAATGAATAGATTGGACTTCTCTTTGCTTTTAGTTACAACTGTATGCCTGTAGAAATAAAGGGACAATGCTCCTTTATTTGTACAGCCATACATTATAACTATGAAGCAAAGAGAAGTTAAATCAGTATCTTTTGCAATGCTTTAGCTGATGTGAACATTTTCTTTCACCATTCCAAAGCAACAAGAAGCGCCCGTAGAGGACGACACAGGCCGGCAGTGCGTAGTCGCTCTGTACGACTTCTCATTCCCTTGCCATTCTTGTGTCCTCAAAAAGGCTACGAGACTACCTTTACCTTTTATTAGCTAACATAGACGTTTTCTTTTTCGTTCCAAAGCAACAAGAAGCGCCCGTAGAGGATGACACAGGCCGGCAGTGTGTAGTCGCTCTGTACGACTACCAGGAGAAGTCACCGCGTGAGGTGTCTATGAAGAAAGGAGACGTGTTGGTGTTGTTGAACAGTGCGAACAAGGCAAGTAGCGACGGGAATGAGGCAAGTGTCTGTTTTATGTTGTGTTTTGTCCGCTGCGGTGGCCACAGATGGGTTTACATGCTGGCTGGAGTAAGGTATGGTCGAGTGCACAGTCACTGCAGGTTTGGTATCCTTTTGAAGGAGGAAGCCAAGGTCTTGATAAGAAATTGCTGGCAACATTTGGGCAAAAGATTGTGATAATATGTGTACAAGATGTTTTTGTTTTTGTTGGAATTGTAAGGAATGAAATATTAGCTCCCAATTTAAGGGTAGATAAAGGTAGCACTATGATTGAACACAGCTGCAGGTAATGCATGAAACACAATTGGCAAGCAACAAATTTTCTTCCACTTGTAATAAGCTGGTCCAAAGTGTGAGCCAGGGTTTTTGGTGGTGTATTAAAATTCAGAAGGGCTGCTAGGGCATTGGTTGTGGGTAAATTTAATTACATTTTCATGATACATGTCTTCAGGTCCACTGCCATTCAGGTATTTTGAACCTGTATCTATATTATTTCTGTACCGGTAAGGTATATCTGTACTTATTGAAACCCCTACAGTGATACTATAATCTATGACTTAATACCCCAGTCCATGGTTTGTATCTAATATCGCTGATTTCTCCCCCAGGATTGGTGGAAGGTAGAAGTGAATGATCGCCAGGGTTTCGTGCCCGCCGCGTACGTGAAGAAGATCGATGCCGCTCAGTCGGCGTCACGAGAGAACGTCTCAGGACAGGCTGTGAACAGTGTGGCAGCCAGGCAGGAACAGATTGAGAAACAGTGAGTAAACTTAGCATTAAAGTTCATCTGTGTTGGTAGTTATTGTTTTAAGTTAAAACTTTAGATCAAACACAACACAACAAACACATAAGTTTACATCACACTTCAAAGAAGCCACGTGACAAGCCTCACTGGGTCAGTCTACTGAGGAAGACCATAGTGACTGTTGGATCTAAAGTTTTAACTTAAAACATCTTGAAAGTTCATCTGTCTTGGTAGAAGTCATTATGAAGCAAGTGTAAACTGTAATTTCCAATACAAAAAATTGGACTTACCCAAATTTGTGACTGTACAACTGTACTCTTTGTCAAGGAATGAGCAATCCACTGCTTCTGTAACGTCATGTTATGCAGATGACACACGTGAATCGTTGAGCAATGGACCATATGTCAATAAAGACTGGAGGGGGGTGGCGGGGCGCCACAACCTTTCTGCAACCTATGATCCACTGTTTGCAGTTTTACAGAAATTACTTGCTTCGTAGTGAGTGCAGTGAATGCGGTATTGCCAATCACATACAATATTATATCTATGGGAATAGGAAGGTTGCAAAGTGTTATGGGTAAGGGGCTGAAGTCTGCCATCTCTGATTGCCTTGTTGTTAAAGTCTAAAATCTTTTCTGTGTGTAAGGTACGACACTCTGCAGTCTTTGGCCAACGACCGCAAGTCCAACCTGGAGAAGTCCTGCAAGAAGTTCATGCTCATCCGTGAGGCCAACGAACTGCAAAACTGGATTAACGAAAAGGTAACAGTTTTTTTCTTTTTACCTGTAAACTTTAGATCTAACTTATAATAGATTAAAATATAAGCACAATGTCATATTTTGAGGACACTAAACCGTACCTAACACTTCTTCGAACATTTCTTTCTGTCCTTTACTGATGACACATTTACTTCTCGGTTGATTCTTTTGTATTTAAAATTAAATCTTTAGTTTTAGTTTACTTTCTACTTGAATGTGTATGGAATGAAGAGTGATTTTTTAAACTTTATCTTTAATTTGTAACATCTTTTATTTAACTGTCTAACTTCCTCTGGTAATGATTTGGTTTATCACTAGTTTGAAATAATTCTTCAAACATTTTCCTTCTTCCTCAATTTGATGATAATTTATGATGTGATTATGTTTATTTTTCTGTCAATTCTTTAACAGTTGATCATTTTCAAAGATAAACCTTGTTTGTACTTTCTTCTTGACTTATGGAATGAAGAATGATTTTTTAATTTACCTTTGATTTGTAATTAACTGTCTAACTTCTTCTGGATTTGATTTAGTTGATCACAATTTTCCTATTTACCCGTACTATTTATTAATCTTTCTTTCTCATATCCTGTTTATCCTGTGAACACTGATTGATGCAGCAAACACAAGCTGTAAGCGCCCCCTTTCTTTTTCATCGATTATTGCAGCACCGCATCCTAGACTAGGCCATCACAGCCCTCTCATGTTGCTACACCATGTACAGTTAACAACAGAATTATTCATACCCCTTGTTATTATGTTTACCAAAGGAAAACATTTTGTTTTTGCTCTGTTTCTTCTTCTTCCGTTCCAAACATTGACCCGGTCAATGACCTGAACTAGACTGACTCTCACCATGGTAACTGGTGTTGGGTTGGGTTACATAATGTTGCAATTTTATAGTAGGAGGGATTTAGACTGCTGTTGCCATATATGGTGAATGTGTTTGAGTAAGAATTAACAGAGCAAACCATATGCAAAGGTAAACATGCATTTGCGTTGCAAATGTTACCTTTCTAGTTGTATTTGGCTAAGAAAAGGTGCCGTATGACAACTATTTCTGTTGTTACCTGTACATGTAGTCATACATGCTGTAAGTCAGTCTGCAGGAAAAGAAATAGCATCAGCTGCAATTTTCTGAGACAAAACTATAAAATGCTTTTCAAGGAAAGGACTGGAAAGGTTGTGGAAATGTGTGCACTTTTTTTCAGGTCAATTTGGTTCTCTGCATTTTTCATCAATTTCCTTGTTAAATTGTTTTTAAGTCCACATGCACATTTTCACTGTCCCTTTCATTTCTGATCCAGCTCATATTTTGTCTCAAATCTCAAACCTTTGTTAATGCTTTTAGTATTCAATTATATGCTTTTACAAAGTAAAGAGGTACTGTTAATTTACATATACTTATGTTCATCATAATATAGTATATCATGCTTAATTATGATTATTCAGATGTGCAATTCTGCATGGGGTAAGGTGCAGCAATGTTATTGCTTAATATGTTACATGTATATAGGGACACACAATTCTAGCTGTACTTTGCCTTACAATGTTTATTGTGTCATTGTAAGGCTTAGCTTAGAATCTACTTGACTGCATATGTGTACATTGTACTAGATTTGATTTGCCTTACACTGTAACCATTACACCAGTTGTGCAATAGACTTTGACTTGAATTGTACATGTATTGCTTTAGTTTAACATGTACAATGTACATGTACATGTGTAAGAGCTGTATATGCTGATGTTTGTCCATTCCCATCACCAGGAGGCCATCGCAGCATCTGAGGAGCTTGGGGATGACCTGGAACATGTGGAGGAACTGCAGAAGAAGTTTGACAACTTCTCCAAGGTACATTTTCTTTCCATGTTACTCATATTGTTAGTATTTTCTACCAAACACAGGAATTACAACTTTATCTAGTATACCTCACTGGAAAATTCCGAATGCAAGCTGGCAATGATTTGTGATGACAGTCAAAACTACCCAAGAAGGCCACCAAGGCACACACAGGTGGCCTTATTTGAAGCTTAATGCTTTTGACTGTGAACAAAAAGTTCGGGACCGAGAAAAAAGTCATTGTGAGGTGGCTGGCTTGAAGAGGTGGCCACTTTGGCAGGTTTGACTGTAGTGCTGAAGATAGTTTTAAACAAGAATTTGAGTTATTTCAGCATAAAAAACATTTACTCAAGCAACTGGATATGATTTTGGAACCGTTAGACGTTTCTGGTAGCATCCACTACCTTTCGTCAGTGGCACTGGTAGTGGATGCTACCTGAAACGTCTGACCGTTTCCAAAATCATTATCCATTTTTTGGCGTATCTTATTACCTGGATGTCTAACTTTCACCGACGTATTTAAGCATAGCGTCAATAAACTATCACCTTCCTTATTAAGGGCCTGTTGAGTAATATTTAATAACGTCTTATTCCGTAGGATCTTAAGTCTCACCAGAACCGACTACAAGAGATCAACGAGATTGCCCGTAAGCTTGAGGAGGAGGGCATGATAGTGGCAGAGGAGGCGCCGGCTGTACAGGCACAGGTTGCTGTAAGTATCTCTGTCCAGTTAGTTTTCCCTCAAGTGTTAGACTTAGAGATTCACAGCTTCAATACTTGATCTTGTATGAAGTATATGGCAGCTGGTATTGTTTTGTCCATTCACACAGGAATTTTGCTGTTATTCAGCTTCTTGTTAGCTTTCCCTGAACGTTATATTAGAGACTCACTTGTTCCCTTCAGACATGTGACTACAGCTGTTGTGTATGAAGTATGGCAAGCTGGAATTATTTTGTCCATTCATACAGGAATTTTGCTGTTAATCTGTACATTCCGACGGCAACAGTTGTTTGTATCAAGCCATTTGCAACAATGAGAACTGATACTTGACTTGTGTTTTGACATGTTCCCTAACAACGTTTTTTCCCTGTAAACTTATTAAAAGCTACATGCAGTGAGGAAAGTGTTGACAACAGTCTCTCTACATGTATCTCCAAAGGCAGAATATGCCACATTTGATTTAGAGTGATATCAGGTGGCTTGTAAGTACACAGGTACCAGTATGGTACATGTATGTGTACTGGGTTAGATATGATGACAGAAAATGTAAGAAATAATCGTAAACGTCAGCAATAGAACTAAACCCAGTTTATGTTTCAGCTTCAGATATTCTATTAGAAATACAATGTAAACAGCTCTCTATATCATAAGAAAGCTAAAAGGATGAAAAGAAACCTTAAACAGTACTTTAAGACAGCTTGTGTGAATACTCCAAAAAAACTCGAAGCAGTAATTATGTTTCGTAAGCAAACAACCCAAGTCTTTTTACTGGTTGTTTAGTACTTGTATGACATTTCATGGACATTTTAACGTAAGGAGTTAAACTTTGTTCCAAGTACGCTTAGAGGAAGCTCCTGTCAATGCTGCAAAATAAACTATAAGCATATAGGCAATTACTGTTAAGAACTTCTACATTTGTATGACATTTCATAGACATTTTAACGTAAGGAGTTAAACTTTGTTCCTCCTAAGTACGCTGTAGAAGCCGCTCCTGTGAATGCCGCCATGCTTGGTGCGGCTCCCGGCGCCGCGGTAAGGCTCGAGGGGCAACCCTGCGTCTCTCCGCATGTCTACACTGCTAATTAACCTTTCTCCTTTTTTTATTCTGCCGAAATTTGTGCCCTGCCTGACAAGAGATACTAACACACGAGCACGTCGGCAGAAGTACTGCGCCTGCGCGAAACCCCCAATTTTCATGGTTTTTGTTGGATTTTTGGTCAACGTTGCATCAGAATTTTGCCTGTTGCAGACTATATCTTTTCTGACACTTTTCTGACAACTACAGACAGGATGTTAACCTTATATATGCGAATACGACGGTCACCTTATACGAGACATTCTTCCAAAGTGCTATGCATAATACATTAAGGGTTTCGCACAGGTGCAGTACATTCCGTCAATGTGCTTAACACGCCACGTTTGCCTGACAAGTTGAGCTGCTGTTGTTTTTTCAGTGACAACTTATCCTGGTAAACATGCCTACAGTCAACCCTCCCTTTGTACATGTATGACCAGCTCTTGTGTAATTGTAAAGATCAAGGCTCAAAGCTAGCTTTTTCCCCTGCTATTGCTTGTCGCAATAGCTATATGAAATTTCTCAAAAACATAAGCCATGAAGCTTCTGTTGCATTTGTGCTACTTATACAAAATATTAGACATTGACAGAAACAGTAAAATGAACATGGACATTTGAACACTTTACAGTGATTTTAAGACAGACTTTTACTGGTGTCCACCTCTACATAAGGACCACCTGGCCAATGGCTTATGGTGGTCCCTTAGACTATTTTCCGTACCAAACCACGCATAAAAAGGTGTATTGTTGCCCACTGTGACTATTTTCTTGTGTGGTCTCAGTACAGCATGTAAACCTTTGTTTTGAGCCCTGATAAAAAACAATACAGACATATGAGTGTATACAAAGGAGGTCAGCTGTAGGGTTGTTTACAAGGATAGGTGGTGATGACTTTGTAGTGCTGTTAACTTACGAGCATGCAGTGCCTGATCTAGGAATGTCTGTCTGGAATGACACTAACAATTTGTACTTTCTTGAAAAGAACAATGACATACAGTTTCAGAAGTACAGTGTAGTAGCATAAACACAAAACCCATTAACAAACAGCCTAGCCCAGACTTTGAATATTAAGAATTATTTCCTTCTATATGCTTAAAAGGACAATTTTCTACATTTTGTAATGAAAAGTTTTTCTTTTGAATTTTTTTTCCTAAAAATACTACTTTTTTTACAAAACACTTAAAAAAGTAATAAAAATACATGCTTTTTGGCTTAAGCTAAACATTTGTTTTCACCTAAAAGTGTCCATAATTTTCCAACCATAACTCAACTTTCCTTTGAAATACATATCATTTGAATGTGCAAAAATAGTTAACATCCATTAATTTTTCTCCCTTTTATCTAACTAAATGAAATGCATTTATTATTACATTTCTAGCAATCTACATTTTCCATTTAACTTGAAATAAAAACCTCAT
>NW_017804353.1:812479-850979 GCF_001625305.1 Branchiostoma belcheri
ACATAATAATAATGCTCGAAAGCATACTCTACATGTAAGTTGATGACTTAAAAATAACTATAATTATGATAAATATTTTCTTTCTGCACGTTTTCTTGGCACGGACCCTAAGTTGCACGCATTATTGCATGTTTGTTCCACACACAGCACTCTGCACATGGTGTGTCACACAGAGGTCTCTATTGTGGTTAATCTTTACTCTTTTTAACGACTGGATTTCTCAGCTTTATGCAGACAAACAAAACATAAACCAGTATTTATTGACTCAAAAGCTTTTGAATATTAAGAATTATTTCCTTCTATATGCTTAAAAGGACAATTTTCTACATTTTGTAATGAAAAGTTTTTCTTTTGAATTTTTTTCCTAAAAATACTACTTTTTTTACAAAACACTTAAAAAAGTAATAAAAATACATGCTTTTTGGCTTAAGCTAAACATTTGTTTTCACCTAAAAGTGTCCATAATTTTCAACCATAACTCAACTTTCCTTTGAAATACATATCATTTGAATGTGCAAAAATAGTTAACATCCATTAATTTTTCTCCCTTTTATCTAACTAAATGAAATGCATTTATTATTACATTTCTAGCAATCTACATTTTCCATTTAACTTGAAATAAAAAACCTCATTAAATTTCTGAATCTACATTTTTCCTAAGAAACTAGACTTGAAAAAAGAAAGACTAAAACCATTGGAACATCATTTAAACACAACTGGTCTTGAAGATACTTTTCAAAAAGACAGTAACACACTCACCATTTTACCAAATCTAAGATCAGAAAGGATAATAAACATTGCCTGACTTAATATGATTAACCTTGCAGTGTATGTTCCCGTATGTAGACTTACATTGTACATGTCTTACTATATACATAACATTTACAGTGTACATACATGTATGTATATTATACAACTGTGCCAAGTACATGTAGACAATCATGTAGTTCCCGATTGCTATGCATGATGTGTGTGCATCTGTAGTATAGTACATGTAGATACGATAGACCGATGATGTAGATGTTTAGATGTCGTCTCACCACTGTTCTTTCTCTCCCTCATGCCTGGTGGTGGATCCAGGGCGAGTTACAGGTTTGGTTCTTTCCTTCAGTCTTCTGCTGCCTCCCTGCTACACACTGCCCCACCTACAACTGGTCATGCAAAGATCAGTTACATGCTCAGTGGTTAACGTGTTAACCGAAATTTATATAAATTTAGAATAAGCTCTGACTACTAGTTTTCCAAATAACCAAAATTTATTTCAAAATTAAAGCTGTACTAGTTTTCCAAATAACCCAAAATTTATTTCAAAATTGAAGCTCTACTACATGTAGTTTTCCAAATAACCAAAATTTATTTCAAAATTGAAGCTCCACTAGTTTTCCATTTTTGGCAGTTCACAAAATTTGAATATCTGTATTTGTAAAATTGTATAGCCGGTATAACCACCCCATGGTGTAACACACCAGAAGGTCTAAGGGTCCCTTGTTTAACAGTTGTTTCACTGACTCAAAGTTTCACTTTAAAACTGAAGCTTGAGAACTTTTAGACATAAAAATCGAGGCTCTTGGACTCCTTCTTTTGGCAGTTTCAAACAAATCAAGTTCTGGATCTTTTCGTACAAACCTCTTTGCCAGTTTGTCTGCAGGAAAAATTCCATTGAAACTTTTATACCGTTGTAAAGTTTTTATGAAATCCAAATATGTAACTCAATCGACCAAATTTGATCCTTCAAAGTTGTGGCCAGAAGTAGGTGGGATAGGCCATGCGCTGCTGATGTGCTGCTGTAGTAAAGAGCTTCCCTAACCCAGAGTGTGTGTGTGTGCATTGTGTGTGTGCATGTGTGGTTTCTGCTCTAACCACAGACAAATGATTCTTAAGATCACAGGAATCCTGCAATACTCTGATGCCTAATTTCAACTGAAGCATCCTTTAATTTGCAGCATTAAGTTACTCTCCAAGCAGAGGTTTGGTTGGGTTGGGTGAAAGAAAAATTCCAGTGCAAAAAAATAAAAATAAAGAAATAAAAAAAGTCTAAAATCACGCCAAAAATAACCCCAAACCCAAACCTCTGCTTGGGTAGTAACTTTAACTTACGGTATGATATTTAAATGTATGCTAACTTTTCATTCAATCCAATATTTAAGCATAATCAGGACATAATAATAATGCTCGAAAGCATACTCTACATGTAAGTTGATGACTTAAAAAATAACTATAATTATGATAAATATTTTCTTTCTGCACGTTTTCTTGGCACGGACCCTAAGTTGCACGCATTATTGCATGTTTGTTCCACACACAGCACTCTGCACATGGTGTGTCACACAGAGGTCTCTATTGTGGTTAATCTTTACTCTTTTTAACGACTGGATTTCTCAGCTTTATGCAGACAAACAAAACATAAACCAGTATTTATTGACTCAAAAGCTTTTGAATATTAAGAATTATTTCCTTCTATATGCTTAAAAGGACAATTTTCTACATTTTGTAATGAAAAGTTTTTCTTTTGAATTTTTTCCTAAAAATACTACTTTTTTACAAAACACTTAAAAAAGTAATAAAAATACATGCTTTTTGGCTTAAGCTAAACATTTGTTTTCACCTAAAAGTGTCCATAATTTTCAACCATAACTCAACTTTCCTTTGAAATACATATCATTTGAATGTGCAAAAATAGTTAACATCCATTAATTTTTCTCCCTTTTATCTAACTAAATGAAATGCATTTATTATTACATTTCTAGCAATCTACATTTTCCATTTAACTTGAAATAAAAAACCTCATTAAATTTCTGAATCTACATTTTTCCTAAGAAAAACTTACACTGAAAAAGCCTGATTAATACTAGCTGTGTCTGCCTAAAGCTGAGTGATCTGAGTTGTTCCTCTGACTTGTCCCTTACTTCTCCCTGGTGCTGGCCATGGTGTAGGCTACTCGTACAACTGTCACCACCACACGAACTGCCGTAGATACACAGAACTTACAGGTTTGGGCTACTACTCTTCCTTCTCTCTGGTATAGAAATACTACTACAGTAAACTACTACATGTAACTGTAACTGTAACAGGTAGTCCTCATGTTGAGCAACTTTTCTACTGAAATCCACATCCTTTAAATGGCGGGAAGGTTGGAGAAAATGAATAGTAATTTTTTTTAATATCATGGACTTGGTACAACACTCTGCTGACATAGTTTTGGGGAAAATAATCTTTTAAAGATGCTATTTCTCATGGTCACAAAAAATAACCTATATAAAATATAACCATTGTGGATTTCAGTCTTAGAAAAGAGCTTGAACATCTCTTTTCTATTTCTCTGACTTGTAAATTTATCTTAACTTTTTACATTAGTATTACCTTGAACTCTTAGTATATTCTTTAAGCTGCTGTACTCTGAAATGTTTGTCTCAAAGTCCCTTGCTCCCACTCTTTGGAAAAACTGGATCCATCTTAACTTAAACATTAGACTTAAACTTTTTAATATAAGTATTTGTATTGCTACATGTTCTGTTCTATCTAGTAACTTGTGTGTTTTGTGTTGTCCATCTCTGTGACTACTAGTGAATGTTCTACAATTGACTTCACCTACATATACCATCTCCCTCCTTTCCATAATGATTTCCTATCAATTTAACAATACCCAACATTACACAATACAATTATCATGTTGAACATCTGTATTTATATTGTAGTGTTTGGGAGGACAACTTGTAAAGTTGTCAATACACCTGTTTTGTCCTCCCTTCCAGTTGTGTATTTTTGCACTTGTGGTAAATTCAAATAAACAAATCAGATTCCTATTAAAATGTTGTTTCCTGTATAAGAGAAAAAGTGTTCTCAGGTTGAAACAGTATTGCACTCAAAACGTGGCAACACCTTTAAGATCTTACATTCTACCATTGCTAGACTGTTAGTATATCTTGTCTGCCTCACAACTTGTATGATAGCACATCTTCACTCTAACTCTCTTTCTTCTTAACTTCTTCTCACTGCTAAGGCTGATGAGACTGATGCTAAGGTTGGACACCAAGATGCACAATTTTTGTCCTTTTTTGCCTCAAAGTGCACATCAGTATATTTAGTACCTAACAATTGTTGAAATGAAGTAACTTGAGAAAATATTAGCATGTCTATCACTTTTGAAATATCTCACTTTTCATGTGCATGCAGTAATTTATCGTATGTTTGACATCTGTGACTATATGGAGATTTAACAATTTCTTGCTCCGTGCCACAAAATATTTCTTACAATGAAGATGCACTTGAAGTAGTACTTTTCTTGAATGTAACCTTTCTCGAATGTAACCTGCATCTGTAACAATGTAGGAATTTAACAATTTCTTGCTTGGTGCCACAAAGTATTTCTTACAATGAAGATGCACGTACAACTCACTTTAAGTAGTAAACTTTTCTTGAATGTAACCTCCCCTCTTCTTGCACCGCTGCCTCTCTAAAGGCATCTTGGAAAGACTTAGCTTTCCGCTTGAATGTGATTGCGGTAAGTCTGTATAGATCTTCTTGCCTTGAAAATATTCACTGTCTCATGCACACTTTAAAAGGTGTTGACATTGTGCCACAGTCATATAAATGTACATGTACAACTGAAAAAATTGGTAATCATTTTAAAGGGAAAAACACAAGACCACAAAACAAGAAATATCCATCTTACATGCCTTCCACAAACTTGTCTGCTGTCCAACTCACTCCAACTCAATACACATTAATCATTTTGTATATCCTGAAAAATATTAAATCATAGTGTAACATGAATTGCTTTAATTTGAATCAGTTATAATCTGCTTAATACAACATACTTACTGTAAATAAATGATATGAATAATATCTATGTTCTGTTGTGTCATAAATATTATGATTTTGCTTTTGTCATTCATCCATTGTCTGTACATGTAACATCACCATGGATACATGTAACTGTGCAATAATTCCCATTTCAGGTTGTGATGCAATGTCTACCCTCAGGCAGTGTTCTAGCCAGTATCTGTCTTTCCGTCGTTTGATGGAATTTTGCTGCTTATGACAGGCAAAAATTTTGCCTATTCAGTCATCTTTCACAGACAAACATTGGTGTGTAAAGGGATGTGAAGAGATGTCATTCAATAAGCTTAGTCTACGTACCAGCAAAATTTGCCCCTCTAAATACAGGAAATAGTGTTTCAGAGGGTTAAGATTTGAAAATTTCCATGGGGAGCTAGCCCATGGACCTCCTAGAATTGTTGCCATGCTATTAAAAAAATGTATGTCAAACAAAATTGAGAGGTGGGAAAAATATTTCAGGCTGGCTAGAACACTACTCTCATATATTACTCATAATGTCTCACTGCTTAATTAATTAATAAAATAATTAATTAAGAGCGATAATTGGCCACCCTTTACGCTTTGCGAGATCCGACATGCGTTTGCCGTGATTTTTCCCTCCACGCTGCGTCTGCCGCTGTTTTGATTTTCTCACCAACCACCCATTTTTTCATTTTCCAGGCTTGTGTGTGTTTTTGATGTGCATTTTGTTTGTTTTTCATTTATTAATTGCTGCTGCATTCATTTATACCATCCCATGCATTGTGCTGTGACTGTTTTTGTTTGTTTGTGATTTTTGGTTTGTTTGTTTGTTTGTCGTCAATGATGGATCATTGAAGAAACCCACATCCAATCAGATCATCCTGTCTCCAAGTTTCTTAAACATGAAAGCTCTTCTTTGAAGAATTCAGAGTTGGTCCAGAATTTCTCTTGAAGTTTAATCTACAAAATTTTCCTGGTGTATTGGAAAAGGGCAATTTGATCTAAATTATACAAATTCATGAATATGCAATGTGTATATTTAAGCCAAGCAGGTGTACAAACTTAGGAATGTACAATTCCTGAAGCAAATGCAGACAGTGAGACCTGCACTAATCAAATTATTGTGACAACAAGATATCAAAAAAGGTTGTCTTTGTTGAAAATGGAATCATGAATTTCAAAGCAATAGAAGTGAAAATTTAAATTGTTTTCAAAATTCTGGACCGACTCGAGTGAGAATGCAGACTGCCATTTTGTAACTCACGTTCCTCCCGACCCCCCAAACAACAGAACCTGAACCAGCGCTGGGCAGCCCTGGAGCAGCTCGCCAGTGATCGCAGCGCCACCTTGGGGAGTGCACATGAAGTGCAGCGCTTCCACAGGTAGGAAACTGTTTAAAGTTAAAACTTTAGATCCAACACAATAAAGTTCTCTCACCTAGAGCTTTCAACCAGTCACTCTGGTCTTTCTCAGTAGACTGACCCAGTGAGACTTGTCATGTGGCTTCTTTGAAGTGTGATGTCAATACCGGGTCAAAGGTATCTAGTAGATAATCAATGACATGTAGACTCTTTTTTTCATATTTACATTATCAGTTCATAGTTTCTCTGTAAATACCAGGTTCAAATACAGATTCTGTTAGTCACTGACGAAAAGAAGTGGATGTTACTCGAAACGTCTGACAGTTTTCAAAATCTATCCAGTTGCTTGAGTAACAATTTTCTTGTGTACATATAATCATTCCCTGGATGTGTAACCTACATTGACGCTGTTTTCATGTTCACTTTTTTTCATGTTAACTTTTCATCTGAGAAACAACAAAATTGAGTTGTGGCCATACCAAGACAATTTTCTCCCCCCCTCCTCAGGGATGCAGAGGAGACCAAAGACTGGATAGCTGAGAAGGACCAGGCCCTGAACACAGATAACTACGGACACGACCTGGCCAGCGTACAGGCTCTGCAGCGCAAACATGAGGGCTTCGAGAGGGACCTCGCCGCTCTGGGGGATAAGGTGGGCTTTTAGTCTTACTACTAACTGGCTCTTTAGTTGTTTTTTTTGTCACATAGGAAAGATTGCACAAAAAATCGAGGACTGGGGTGACAAAGCTTTTAAAAGTTTATTAATCATCAGATATTGTCAGCTGCCACTTGTGCAAAAGAAGAGAATTCAAAACAACCCTCAAGTGAAGTAGTAGTTTCATGTATTTCCAACATTTCTGTATGTTCTGCTAAAGGTAGCAGTGCAGTTTCTGTATTTGAAATGTATCTATATTATGAGAGACTATAAACTGTTCTCCAACAAATTACTCAGAATTTCTTCTTATGTTATTTTTACAACCTAAATGAACTTTCTGCTATCTGATTGCCTTGTTTCACAATGTTTCATCTCAGATATAGATTAGTCATGTTAAACCAGAACCCCACTTAACCCTGCCCCCTCCCCCAGGTTCACTCCCTGGATGACACCAGCCAGCGCCTGATCCAGACCCACCCCGAGGCCGCAGACTCCATCTCTGATTGCCTTATTTGACAATGTTTCACAAAGACATAAACCTATCTAAACAAACACATAGATTATGGCATAGACCCCAAGTTAACTCGATGCCCCCCTCTACTCCCAGGTCCACTCCCTGGATGACACCAGCCAGCGCCTGATCCAGACCCACCCCGAGGCGGCAGACTCCATCTCGGAGAAGCAGTCGGAGATCAACGACGCCTGGGGAAACCTGACGGCCCGCGCCGACGCTCGCAAGGCCAAACTCATGGACTCACAGGACTACCAGCGATTCCTGTCTGACTTCAGGTATGGCTTTTTCTTAGCAAACCAGCAAGAATATGGAAACCAGCATTCTGACAAACACATGTTTTAAAGTAACATTTTACCAAGTAGCATCTGATTTTTCTCGTAGCAGGATACATCGACAAAAGACTCTGAGAAGAGCCTGAATATACCAAGTCCTGTGTTCACTCCCTGAAATTGTGTATTCCAAGATAGACTTTCCCCTTAAACGTTACCCTATTTTCATGCTGAAATATCAGTTTAAAGATAGTTTCTTTGACCTGAATACAAAAAATCGTTTCTGAATCAAGGTTGAACTGTAGTTCTAAAACAAAAAGTTCTTGTGTTGGAAAGTACAGTTCAACCTTGATTCAGAATGACTTCTAAGTTAGTAAACACAAACTTTCAGCATAGCCTACAAATGTAGCTAGCAAGCAAGCATTTAATAAAATTGGTGTGACCTTACTTCTCTTCTAGGGACCTGATGTCGTGGATCAACGGCATCATGACGCTGGTGTCCTCGGACGAACTCGCCAAAGACGTGACGGGGGCGGAGGCTCTGCTGGAGCGGCACCAGGACCACCGGACAGAGATCGACGCCCGAGCCGGAAGCTTCCAGGTCTAAGTCACTGTTTGTCTTAGACAGTATGTCAAAGACATTGTCAATAATGATGTGAACATTTGTGTTAATGCCTGTGTAAATAAATGTGTAATGAATTTGCATGTGTAACTGGACGTAATTCACCTTTTAGCTGCAAAGTCCACGTTTTTTACGAATTAAACACCATTTGATTGATTGATTGATTGATTGATTGATTGATTGATTGATTGATTGATTGATTGATTGATTGATTGATTGATTGATCGATTGATTGATTGTGATTGCTTGATTACTTGATTGATTGATTGATTCCAGGCCTTCGAGAACTTTGGGCAGCAGCTGCTCGCCAAGAACCACTACGCCAGTCCGGACATCGAGGAGAAACTGGCCACGCTGGCACGGGAGAGGGAGGAACTCGAGAAGTAAGGAAAATTTCTTTCTGAAACAGTTTTAAACTGTAATTTAACATTTTATATAATTATCTGGTTATAAAGGCTACTTATCTAGATATAAGAACCACTACGCCAGCCCGGACATCGAGGAGAAACTGGCAACGCTGGCACGGGAGAGGGAGGAGCTGGAGAAGTAAAGAACATTTTATATCTTATATGAAACAAAGCCCATTATCACGTGGAACTCGTAGAGAGAAAGAGAGAGACATCTAGGACAGAATAGCAAAGTCCTTTATTCACAACCACTTATGAACAAGACTTGACATTTTAATCACTATCTGTCATCTTCATAATACAGTCATCAAAATGTTGGCTCCTGTTAAACACAAGTGGTTGTGAATAAAGAACATGCCTTTCAATCATTTGCCAACCTGATGAAATTATTTACGGAAGAAACAAAGCCTCTGTTACCTGGAACTCTCAGCGAGAGGAAAAGAGGTAGATTCAGGATATATGTTAGGCTATTGTTGGAATATGCTAAATGAAATTATTATCGTTATCCATAGGGCCTGGGTAGCCCGTCGTATGAAGCTTGACCAGTGTCTGGAGCTGCAGCTGTTTAACCGTGACTGTGAGCAGGCCGAGGCATGGATGGCATCCCGAGAAGCCTTCCTGCAGGAGGCTGAGGGGCCTGAGGGGTCCTCGGTGGAGGCTATGATCAAGAAACATGAGGACTTTGATAAGGCTATCAATGCACAGGTGTGTGCGTGGACACAGTTTTCTAGCTGGTGTCCATCTTTCTGTCATTTGATGCAGTTTTGCTGCTCATGACAAGCAAAAATTTTGCCCAATTTTCTATCTTTTATGGAAATATTGGCATTAAGGATGTTGAAAAAGATGTCATTATATGTTTAAGTGTTGCAATGTTTCAAAAATGTCAGGAACACCGAACAACACCTTATCCATAATATGGGATGAAAGCTGTTCTAGTAGAGCAACAAAAGACCTTACACTGTTTTAAGGAATGAACTTGTTTCAACTTCGACTTTTGAATAGCTCATAGCCAGTTTTTGTTTATCTACTGTTCTTGTTTATGATACTTGCCCTCCTCCAGTCTTCTTTTCATTGACTGTATGTAAGTTTTGAACAGCTCATAACCAGTTTTTGCGTGTTTATTTACTGTAAGTCCTTTTTTATTCCCACACAGGAGGAGAAGATCCTTGCCCTGCAGTCGTTCGCTGACCAGCTGATCGCGGCTGACCACTACGACTCTCCGGCCATCACTGACCGTCGGGACGAGGTGCTGGACCGCTGGCGCTCCTTGAAGGCTGCCCTGATCGAGAAGCGCTCCAAGGTAAAGCCCCTGTCATACATTCACGAATTTTGCCTCCCGAACGCTAGCCGAACACCCGCCAACCATGGTTAGTGGTGGGATGGCTGGCATTCGGCTGGGTCAGCTACTGATATTCAATAAATCTGACTCTGGTGTCAGGTGGCAAAGTGCTAGAGCATTCGACTATGAAACGGTGAGACCCAGGTCCTTTGCTGACCATGCACCCTGACGTTGTGCTCTTGGGAAAGGCATTTACATGACTTTCCTCACTCCACCCAGGTGTGAATGGGTACCTAAGTTCGGTTCGGGAAAGTCGTACTGAGGTCACCTGGTGGCACCGAATGGCAGCCGCACAGACCCTTGCGACAGTTCTACAAAAGTGTGTGGAGCAAATATGAATCATGTGATCGTAAACCCTGCATCAATTCAAATGTATAAAAGGCTGTGATTGCACAGGTAATGTTTGACCAATAAACCATTTATCATTATTTTTAATCCACAGCTGGGAGAGTCCCAGAGCCTTCAGCAGTTCAGCCGTGATGCTGATGAGATCGAGGCCTGGATCAGTGAGAAACTGCAGACAGCCACGGATGAGAGCTACAAGGACCCTGCTAACATACAGGTTAGTTTGTTCCAGCATTCAGATTTACAGTCAAATATGTAGTAGTAGTCACTTCTTCATAAGGACCCTGCTTGCATCCAGGTTTGTGACACGGCTGCATCTTCTTTCATGTTGATATAGATGTTTCTAACAGTGTTCCAGAAGTACAGTCAAACTTGTACTTTAAGTCTAGTGATCACTTCTTTAGTGTACAGCCAAACCTGTACGAGTGATCACTTCTTCATAAGGACCCTGCTATGCTAAACATCCTTGTTATTGAAGGCTGCAGCTTCTTTCCTGCAAATGTTCCTTTCTCCAGGATGCTGAAGAATATAGATTTGAAGTACCACAATTTTTCGTTCATAAAGTTCTTTTTTTATTTCCAGAGCAAGCACCAGAAGCACCAGGCGTTTGAGGCTGAGCTGGCTGCTAACGCCGACCGTGTGCAGGGGGTCATCGGCATGGGACAGAGTAAGTCCTACATTTACTTAGTGTTTAATACCATTTTTATGCATTTTATGCTGATAAAGCTTTTCTTGTGACATCTATAACTTTGTGTGTCACAGTAGTAAACTTAGCATTTGCTGCTGTAGCAGACACCCTGTGGTGTCGGGTTACATTATGTGGCAAGTTGGAGGGGCTGGTTACTGTATATACATGATTGTATGAATGTGTTTGTCAAGAGGAAAAATGACAAAACAGTAGTTTGTTAGGCTAGACCGTGTGAAGGTACCTTGCAAATGTTACTTTTCTCGTTTTTGTCTGGAAAAAACCCTGCCCTGAGACTGGGGAAAACCCTGCCCTGACTCCTGAGTATGTTATCTCAGGTAAAATGACTAACTTTTTCCCCTCCCCAGGTCTGATAGACCAGAACAAGTGTGCAGGTAGTGAGGAGGCGGTCAGTGCTCGGATTGTCAGCCTGGGCGACCAATGGGAGCCTGAGTATGTTGTATTGTCAGCCTGGGCGACCAATGAAATGACTAATTTGTCCCTCTTCAGGTCTGATTGACCAGAACAAGTGTGCAGGTAGTGAGGAGGCAGTGAGTGCTCGGATTGTCAGCCTGGGCGACCAATGGGAGTACCTGGTGCAGAAGTCTGCCGAGAAGAGCCAGATGCTGAAGGAAGCCAACATGCTGCAGGTAAGAATCAACTTCTCTGTCACTCACTGGAGCTACGTGTAACTGTGCTATATACTGTTGTCTTATAGTGGAGTAAAGCATCAACTTTTTTTGCAACACAAGGAACGAGACTCAACAAGTTTGATTGGATTTCTAGCCTTTTTCTTGATATATAAGTTAGTACATTCAGACCCTTGTGTATCATCTTCTGTGCTTGTCTGCCTGACTCAGTATGTCTGTCAGTCTTTGCATGTGTTTGTGTGTGTGTGCATGTGTGTCTGGGGTGTGTACCTCTATGTGTGTGTATGTGTGTGCATGCATGTTTGTATGTCTGTGTGAGTGTGTGTGTGTGTTTATGCCTATTAGTGTGTGTGAGCATTTGTGTGTCTGTGTGTAATGCACTGTGTATCTGTGTATGTGTATGTGTGTGTGTGTGTTTGAGCACAATACTGCATGTTACATGTATACTATATATAATTGCAGAACTTCAACACAGGAGTGAAGGAGATCGAGTACTGTTTGTATGTGTGTACATGTAACTATGTTAACTTTGTATCAGTGTAAGTGTATATGCTTGTCTGTGTGTACATGCATGTGTGTGTTTGAGCACAATACTCTGAAATACAGATGAAGTCTGCCATTTCTAATTTGTTTCCCATTTTCCTCTGCAGAATTTCAACACCGGCGTGAAGGAGATAGAGTACTGGCTGACTGAGGTGGAGGCTCTGGTCCAGTCTGAGGACTACGGTAAGGACCTGGCCTCCGTCTCCAACCTGATGAAGAAACACCAGCTTCTGGAGGCTGACATCACCGCGCATCAGGTAAAGCCCACGTCACACATAGCCAGCCATGGCCTCTTGGAGCACATCAGCAGAACATACTGCGCCTACCCAAAACCTGGATTTTTATTCACATTTTATTCATTATTTTATTCACATTTATTTTTCGATTGGGCAAAAAGTTATAAAACTTATCTCAGCCCTCTCCTCACACATAAAAGGAAACAATAAAACAAAGTAATAATAATAAGAAGAAGAAATGACAAAGGTACATAAACCTGGATTTTTCACGTTTTTCGTTGAATGTTTGGTTAACGTTGTGTTAGAATTTTGCCTGTTGCAGACAATATCTTTTCTGACACAACATTTGAAAACTATAGACGGGATGTCATCCATAAATGCACTGATACAAACAGAAAACAAGATGTTCTGCCAAAGTGCTATACACAATACATTATGGGTTGTGCACATGCGCAGTACGTTCTGCCTCCTAGTCTTAGTTGTACGTAAAATCATCTGTGGTTCAGAGTTGTTTGGCAATTAGGGTTGCCTATTAGTCACCTGTGCTAGCTGACCAACTCAGATGAACTTTCATACTAAGTCTAACTTCTGTAGCATCATACCTTGTCACACCCTTCTTATGCTGTATGATGTTTTTTTGTTTAGGACCGTATCCGTGACCTGAACAACCAGGCTGACACCTTCATCTCCTCCAACCACTACGACATGGAGTCCATCAAGGAGAAGAAGACCACCATCAACACACGCTTCGAGCGGCTGCAGAGAAGAACTTTCACTTGATTTTCTAACCTAAAGCTATGTTTTCTGGTAGGACCTGAAGAACCAGACCAACATCTTCACAACTTTGCTGCCCCAGAAACAGAGATGGGCATTGCCCCATGCACCACATTGTAGCTGAGGGAAGGATTTTGACTTTGTTTCCTTGACTTTCTTATCTAAAATTTCGTTTTCCGTTTAGGACCGTATCCGAGACCTGAACAACCAGGCGGACACCTTCATCTCCTCTAACCACTACGACATGGAGTCCATCAAGGAGAAGAAGACGACCATCAACACACGCTTCGAGCGGCTCCAGAGAAGAACTTTCACTTGATTTTCTAACCTAAAGCTTTGTTATCCGGTAGGACCTGAAGAACCAGACCAACATCTTCACAACTTTGTTACTCCAGGGCTGCAGAAACAGAGATATAAGTGCAGAGAAGAACTTTGACTTGATTTTCTAACCTCACTCACTCACTCACTATCCAGGATTTATACTGCTGCTGTTGTCCCTACCACATACATGTAGGTCGGCAGCAGTCGGCTAGTAGTACTGGTCTTCACACTGCTCCTCCAGGCAGCCCTATCCAGTCGGTCAACACCTAAAGCTTTGTTTTCCATTTTGTTGTTTGTTTAGGACCGTATCCGTGACCTGAACAACCAGGCCGACACCTTCATCTCCTCCAACCACTACGATATGGAGTCCATCAAGGAGAAGAAGACGACCATCAACACACGCTTCGAGCGGCTGCAGAACCTGGCATCGGAGCGGCGACAGCGCCTGCAGGAGTCCCTCACACTGCACCAGTTCTTCAGGGACATTGATGATGAGGAGGCTTGGATCAAGTGAGTGGTTTAAAGTGTTGTTTTGCCAAAGTAACTGTTGCTGAATCAACTGGATAGATTATGACAATGGATAGACGTTTACGGTTAATGACCCCGAACAAGAAGTCTTTATCAAGAGTGTGTTTTAAAGTGTTGTTTACTTTTGATGTAATGAGAAGTGCCCTGCCTTGTTTGTATGGCCCAGTTGATCACAAGTAATATTTATCAATCCTGTTGCTTGAGT
This sequence comes from Branchiostoma belcheri, assembly GCF_001625305.1. NCBI lineage: Eukaryota > Metazoa > Chordata > Leptocardii > Amphioxiformes > Branchiostomatidae > Branchiostoma > Branchiostoma belcheri. Next base: position 826,734 of record NW_017804353.1, read on the forward strand.
AACAGTCCTACATTTATGTAGAATTCAGATTGACAACTTCTTGGGCAAGGTCACTGGACTACACCTAGCTACATAAACGTAGCCGTACTGTTACATCGGCAATTGGGTAGATTTTGAAAGCGGTCAGACATTTCAGGTAGCATTCACTACTTTTCATCAGTGACTGAAAGAAAACGGTAGTCAACAGGCACCAGTGGATATGTTGTACAATAAAGGTCTTCCTTCATTCAGTTTGTTCCTTATTTCTCATGCCCACCCAGGGAGAAGAAGCTCCTTGTGAGCTCAGACGACTACGGGCGTGACCTGACCGGAGTGCAGAACCTGCGCAAGAAACACAAACGTCTGGAGGCTGAGCTGGCAGGACATGACCCTGCTATTCAGGTACTTATTTATTCATGAAGATTTACCACATTTGTGGAAGTTGACATAACAGGTGACTATCACCCTCAGTGGTACCCCTAGTGGGGTTGCTAGAGGGAAACCCTAGATGAAGATGAAGATGTCAAACCTGAAACCAGACTGTAAGGTTTGAACCACTCACACCTGGAAGGACCCCTGTGGGTGTGGGGGGATCTTTATCATGCTCAAGGGGTGGCTCTCTTAAACAGATAACATCTGCTATATGTCCAATTGAGAGGATGTCTCTAGCTGGGTACTTATTTTCACAATGAGTCAAGTGAGGAAATATGTGTTAAGTGCCTTCCCAAGGGCTCAACACTGGGGCCTGCCAGGGATTCAAACACAGAACCTTCAGAGTCAACAACCCTTACCTTGTGACCACCTTGCCACCTTACAGTCTTTTGTATTGGCGCTCACCTCTGCATAGATTCATACCTCTGTCTGATTAGATGATAAGTTGATTCAGGTACTCAAAGATTCATATCTCATATGTTTTGTGGCAAGGATCCTTTGGAACTTCCTACCTCTATCTGATAATAACCTGATGTGTTTTTTCTCCTCCAGGCTGTACAGAACACAGGAGAAGGCCTGATGGCCCAGTCCAGTCTGGGAGCAGCCGAGATCCAGCGCAGGTGTGACGAGCTCACCGCCAACTGGTCAGAACTCAAACAGCTCGCAGCTAACAGGTAACCACATTGTCAACGTTCTGGCAGCATGCATGTTACAAACACAGGACTGTTTACAGAGTATGCCTCCTCACAGTCTATAGTTTTATATATATGGCGTAAAGTGTGTTGTAAGTGGTTGGTCAGGCCTTGCAGCCTTTCAGTCTAGTCATTTTTCAGAAAAATTCAAGAAACCAGGCTCTCTGGTACACACAGCTCATCCACCTCCTCTAATCATTGTCTCCTGATGACTACAGTAATTACAGTTATTTTGTGGAAATAAGCTTTAGTTGTCTTGTAAACGTCTGAATTTAAGATTAAAAAAATATCCAGCTGTTGCTGTAGTACGGTTTGTAATCAGTACAGATGTACATGTGTGGAGAGACAGATCAGACTGTGAAGAGGCATACTGTTGTTAGCAATTCCCTTTGGCTTCCTTGAATCTACTCTACAGTGGTATTTGCACCACCAGTTTCTTGGTATTGAGCTGGCTGTGGGTCTTGTCACTTGAAGTTGTGGCATCTGATTCTTGTCTTGAAGTATTCTCAAGGCTGTGGTTTAGGTGGATGGCTTGTTGGCTTGGGCTTGGTCTTGGTCTTGTTTGCTGACTGGTATTTGGCTGGAATGAGCCTGAGATTTGAAAGTGAGCCCCCTGCCCTTGTTCCCCGCTTGTATTGAGCCAGGCCCTAGTCCCTTTGTCTTGCAGCTTGGAGATTCCCTTAAGACAAAGTGTTTGTGGCTGCTTTTATCCAGCATGGCAGCCGATGGATTGTTCTTGAGCTTGTTGGCACTGAACAGTCTTTGGCTGTGCTAGCCTTGATCAATGATGTTGTCATGAGTCTTTTGGGTCATTATTGAACTTCTCATTAGACAACCCCAAGCTGTGCTTGCTGCAGATGTTGTCTTGGGCAGTTCTTGACTATGCTCGCTGTGGTCTTGTTATCTTGATTGTGCAGCTGTTGTGACAGATCCTGTCATCATCGAGTTAGTGGCTGCAGTGTTGCTTTGCACCTGATCCAACCGTTCTTGGGTTAGTGGCTTGGAAAGTGTTCCTCTCTGACCTGTACCAGGTTGGCACAGGATATTTTTCCCCACATCAGAGTTAGCCCCGCAGACATCCAGTGGTGGTGTATGCAGCTCTACGCACACTTCACAGACCTCAAAAACATGGCTAAGGAAAGGTGAGACATGGTCCCACATCTTTACCACAGTCTATAGGGTATAGGGGCAGTGCCCATCTCTGTAAAGGTTTTGTTAGTTCAGCACCAAGGAAAGGTCCTACTGCTCATGCAATAGTTAGTTATGCTCAGTTCAGCACCAAGGAAAGGTCCTGTTACCTAAGAAACATGGCCAAGGATAGGTTAGAGGTGGTTCCACATGCTGAATGAGGTTTTAAGAGTCTTTCCTACAACTTTCAGTGTAAAGGGGAGGTGTTCATCTGTACAATATTATTGTAAGAGGATTCGTAAGTTCAGCACCAAGGAGAGGTCCAATAACTTATGCAATAGTTAGTGATGCTCAGTTCAGCACCAAGGTAAGGTCCTGTTATCTGAAAAACATGGCTAAGGAAAGGTTAGAGAGAGCCCTGCGTTCTTCACACACCTTTCATTGTCTAGTGGCAGTGTCCATCTCTGTTTCTACAATATCATTGTGAAAGGTTTTGTTAGTTCAGCACCAAGGAAAGGTCCAATCAGTTATGTAATAGTTGGTGATGCTCAGTTTAGCACCAAGGGGAGGTCCAGTCACAGATAACTAGATGCTACTGCCAAGAATAATGTTTTGTTCCATGTGGTCTTTTTTGCCTTTAAAATGCAGGTTTTCAGGAGGTTCGTTGCTTGTAGTGTGTTCATTTGACACCTTTCTTGTTTAAGCCTTCTTGTAGCTGTTTGAGTCAGTTACTATCTGTGGTAAAGTTTAATGTGTGTTTTGTTATACACATTCTGACTTACATAATTAAGTTCAAACTGCTGTCCTATACCTGTGTGTCTACATTTCCCATCACAGAGGCCAAAAACTTGAAGACTCTCTGGCCTACCAGCAGTTCAGTGCTAATGTGGATGAGGAGGAGTCCTGGATCAATGAGAAGCAGAACCTGGTGTCCAGCGAGGACTATGGAGACACCCTGGCTGCCGTACAGGTTAGAACACAACATTTACTGTTACGTTGTGAAGATTAGTCATCCAGGGTAGAAAACTTGAGTCAGTAAGATAGTATTTTAGACTATGGAGACACCCTGGCCGCCATACAGGTTAGAATTATACACATTCAGAACATAACACATAGTTTCATTAGACTGCAAAACATTTACAGAACATAATGCTGTGGTCACAATTCCAAAATGGGGCCCGGTTCGGGCAGCTTTTGGGAACGAAAAGTATGATATAATAGAGAGGAAAGCACAAAAGGTTTTGGAAACTAATTGAATACTATTTGTATCATATAATTTTTCATTGATGCAAACATCCCAGCCAGGCCCCGGTTTGGAAATCTGACCTCAGCACGATACAAAGTTTCTCTATATTGCACAGCCATCATAAAGTGGGAATGCCACCATCAAGACACGTTGTTGAAAAGTTTACATTTGACTATCCAAGACGTGAATAAAGATTTCACCACTGAAGCCTCGATTATTGGAAGGATACAGCATACAATGAAAAGTACAGGGCTTTTCAGCTTTTTTAAACAAGCTCAGAATGTACCTCTGTTCCTCTTTATTCTCTATCTACACTATTTATGTTCAACTTGGTAACATGCTTATAGTATTACATTGTAACTATAATATAGTACTGTACATGTAGTTCCTTTCTGCATCCTGAAACACTTGTATGTTGACTGTGGATGATACAGTTATTATACTTTTAGAAACCTTTTTTATGCATTGTTTTTAGATTGTGCCCTGTGCATGTTGTGTCCTTGAGTTGCACTTGCATCTTATAAAAGAAAGAGTTTTTTTTACAACAATTTCCATGAATTATAACCCCATTTCCACTTCAGTTGACTTGCCTTGGTTTGAGACAGACTGTTTCTTTTCCTTTTCTTTGCTGTCCTTTTCTTAAGTTTTCTGGCTGCCACGTTTCTCCCCAACAGTATTTTCTGAACCTTTCTACTGAGTTGGGAGCGGTTTCTGCCACTATGAAGGTAAAACCCGCCTGTCTCCACATTCCACCTTGTTCCTCCCTCCTCTGTTTCGTTACCGTTAACGCCCCCTATCCTCTGTAGCAGGCTTATAGAACTGGGGGTTTGGTGGTCTTTGGCTGTTTTCTGATAAGCCCAGTTCTAAAAAACGGGGATAATTCAACCAGGCCGGCTATGTTGTCTATATGCAATCAGAAAATAGCACATAAAAGCTCCCAAAGACCATGAAGACCCCAAAAAACCCCAGTTTTTGGCATGCTATGGAGGCTAAATGCCCCCCTCCCCCTTCCAAAATGCAGGTCACTTGAGGCCAGGTTTGGGCTTGACACCAATGAAGAAAAAAAAAACAATTCATTTTAAACAAGAACTATAATAACAGTTTTTCTGTGTTGGTAGTTTAAAGTTAAAACTTTTGTTTCAACACACAAAAGATTGTCTCACCTAGAGCTTTTGACCAGTCACTCTGGTCTTCTTCAAGACTTGTTGAAAGCTCTAGGAGAGAACAATCCCTTGTGTTGGAACAAAAGTTTTAACTTTAAACAAGAATAAAGCAGGACTTATCTTCAAGTGGAGGGCAGTGACACTTTCGGTTAAAATATATTCATGTCCAGACATTTTTCTTCTAGTTAAGTGTAATGTTAAAGTGAGAAGCAAAATTTTTTAAAGCTTTTTAGTTCTAGAGTCAAATTAAGCATCAAGCCCAAATCTCAGTTATTATTGGTCTCATGAAGTTTGTGCAATTTGGAAGTCCTAGGATCCCCTTTTTAATTGTCCCCTATTCTCAGTTCTGTAACCCTACAAAAACCTCCCCTGTCTTCATCTGTCACTAATTTTCTGTTTCATTTCAACACACACAACTCTTATCATCTACCTCCTCTGGACTTCATAGTGTAGTACTTTGTCAGAAACCGCACCAATTTTAAGTACATTTTAATGGACTGTTCGGCTTTGTGTTGATGTTTTGTCTTGCTTTCTTTGTGTGTGATACAACAAAAGATGCGCTTGCACTGGCCAGACAAGTATTGAATTCTTTACAGCACACATATACTGGATGTAACAGACATGACTTCAGAATGAAACCCATTGCAGTGCTGTGGTTGCCTCATTGTGACATGCTTCTGGAGCATGCATTTTTTTGGCAATGTTTAAGGGCAAAAGATTTATCTATATCTACACTGCACAGATGAGATATAATGCATAGGTCTTGTCATGAAAGTTCATCTGTGTTGGTAGTTACATGTTTAGAGTTAAGACTTTTTGGTCCAACACAAAGAAGTTCTCTCACCTAGAGCTTTCAACCAGTCACAGTGGTCTTCCTCAGTAGACTGATACCTTTGACCCAGTGTTGATGTCACAATTCAAAGAAGCCATGTGACTAGCCTCACTGGGTCAGTCTACTAAGGAAGACCAGAGCGACTGGTTGAAAGAAGTGAGAGAACTTCTTTTGTGTTGGATGAAAAGTCTTAACTCTAAACATGCATAAATGTTAGTATGTGCATCGGTGTGATAACATGTTTAACTACATTTTTGCTGCTGTTTTTTTCTCCAGGGTCTGCAGAAGAAGCATGAGGCATTTGAGACGGACTTCAAGGTTCACCGTGAGAGAGTTGACTACATCTACTCACAGGGCAACAAGCTGATTGATGAGGTAAGGCGTTGTCTTGTAGCCCCTAATAGTGTAGATAACCCACAACAGTTCTGAATCATACAGAATGTAGAAAGCTGCAATTAAGCATACTTAGTTACTTTGTTGGGGTGGTGTTCAACACCAAGGACAGGAATATTTGTGTGTGGATAGTGTTTAGCACCAGGGACAGGAATATTTGTGTGTGGATAGTGTTCAGCACCAAGGACAGGACTGTGTGTATGTGTTTGTGCGCACTTGTGTGTGTGTGTGTGCCGTGTGTGTGTATGTGCATGCGTTCGTGCATGTAGTGCTCAGTTCTATTTGTGTGTAGATACCACAGAAGTTTTAAACCAAACTTGTATACATTTTCAGGGTAACCACCGCTCAGATGACATCAAGGGCCGTATCCAGTCTCTGGAGTCCAAGGTTCGCTCTCTAGAGGACAGCGCCACCAAGCGCAAACAGAACCTGGACGACAACTCAGCTTTCCTGCAGTTCAACTGGAAGGCAGACGTTGTGGAGTCTTGGATCGGTAAGTGTTAGTGTGTTAGTGTTAGTGTGTGAGTGTTAGTGTTAGTATTAGTGTTAGTGTGTAAGTGTTAGTGTTAGTGTGTAAGTGTTAGCGTGTAAGTGTTAGTGTGTTAGTGTTATCCTGTGTGTACGTTCTCTGGAGGACAGTGCCAACAAGTGTAAACAGAACCTGGACGACAACTCTGCTTTCCTCCAGTTCAACTGGAAGGCAGACGTAGTGGAGTCTTGGATCGGTAAGATATCATTGATGGTTACTATTACTATGGCTATACTACTGGCTACTATTTCTTAAGATTTCAGGTACAGGGGATATAAACATAAATGTTTTAAGGTGTGATATTGTGCCAGGAGTGAGAAACAGTGGTGTAAGTCATTTGGTTAAAAGGTTGTGCTAGTTCAGTACCAAGGGAATCCAGCCCCTTATATACATACAAATTACAATAGTTGTTGGATACCTAGTTCAGCACCAAGGAAAGGACCCTATAGAACTATTTCTATTGCAATGGATTCTGCATTGTCTGAAATAATTTTATGGTAGAGTATTTTCACAACAACTATCGATAATTACATTCTCTGTGCAGCTGACAAGGAGGCTACAGTATTCTCGGATGACTACGGGCGAGACCTGAGCTCAGTTCAGACCCTGCTGACCAAACAGGAGACATTTGACGCCACATCACACACCCTAGCCTAATGTCAAACTGATCTGTTATTTCTCTGTGCAGCTGACAAGGAGGCTACTGTGTTCTCCGATGACTACGGGCGAGACCTGAGCTCAGTGCAGACCCTGCTGACCAAACAGGAGACATTTGACGCTGGTCTGCAGGCGTTTGAAAAGGAAGGCATCACCACCATCACCAAGCTGAAGGACCAACTGGTGGCCTCGCAGCACGCCCAGTCTGACGCCATCAAGCAGCGACATGCAAACCTCATCAAGCGGTGGGCTTCTTTGTTTTTTTGTTTTACTGGACTCTACATTTAGTGTTACTTAAATGCACACACTTTTCATCCTGAGATCTGCCACAATACAATGAAATGCAAAGTGGTGCTCCAAATGACATTAAAACTAGAGAGTGTCAGACAGATTTTATTGGTCAAAATTTTGGCTTTGCAGGATAAGTAATGATTAGAATTTGTCAATAAGTTAATCACGATTCACTATGATTGTGTCATTGAAAAAGGATGATAGGACTGTACATGTTTTGAAGAGTCTAGATGCGATGATGATGAAATACAAATAGTGATCAACAGTGTGATGATTCGTAAATGCCCGTCTGTCAATAACTATGATTATATGAATGTCAGGGTAAATAAGGGCCTTATTTCAGTAACTCTGTACATCTGTGAAATGAGTTTATATGTTTGAAGGATCTTTGTTTGTTTGTCTCCCCCGTAGCTGGGAGAAACTGCTGGCAGACTTGAGCTATGTAAGGTAGCCAAGTGGCCAAAACAACATTCTAAGACCACATACAAAACCCCAACAATGGCATATATTGAAGGGTCTTCTCTGTTTGTTTCCCCATACATTACAGCTGGGAGAAACTGCTGGCAGACTCAGGGGCTCGCAAGCAGCGCCTGCTGCGCTCCCAGGAACAGTTTAAGCAGGTGGAGGACCTGTTCCTGCTCTTCGCCAAGAAAGCCTCGGCCTTCAACAGCTGGTTCGAGAACGCCGAGGAGGACCTCACCGACCCCGTCCGCTGTAACTCCATCGAGGAGATCAAGGTTAGAAAACCCAAAACTTATGTCCTAACACTTGCTACATAATGTAATCCAACACCACAGGGTGTCTGCTACAGCACCATGTTACCATGGTGACAGACGTCAGGTCCAGGTCATTGAGCTTATCCATGTAGAGAAGAAGAAACAGCAAAAAACAATCTTTGTTGCCCCCTCTTCCCAAATGTTCGCTGAGTCTGTCTTGTCCTGCCACTTGCTACATAATGTAATCCAACACCACAGGGTGTCTGCTACAGCACCATGTTACTATGGTGAGGCCTAGAAATAAAAATATTGTGTCTGAGGAGGACCTCACCGACCCCGTTCGCTGTAACTCCATTAAGGAGATCAAGGTTAGGCAACGCAAAAAACTATGTGATATCAGAAAGGCCTAGGGTAAAAAATGTTGTTTCCTGTTTCAGTCCTTAAAAAACTAGGGTCGGTGGATAGGGATTATCTTCTTTTTCTTACTTTTTTATTGGACTTTGGCAATCTCTAGTGATCCAACTTATACAGTTTAACTTAGTAGAGCTTGCATGACGACACTTATATTTTATGTCAATGTTACAGCCAATCGTACAGCGTTTCGTCACTCAGGTGTCAGAGCATGGAGATAGAAATGGTTGATCAGCTCCATGGTAACTGGTCCTGTAGCAGACACCCTATGGCATTGGGTTATATTATGTAGCAATTGGCAGGACAGAGCTGGAGGGGCTGGTCACCATATACTAACATTTGAATGTGTTTGAGGAAGGATAAACAGAACAATAGTTTGTTAGGCAAGACTATGTGGATGTTATCATTATGCCATTCTTGTAGAAACTTATTTTACCTTCAAGGTACAGAAAATGTACTTAACTGCTTCTAACGTTCCTCCAGGCCCTTAAAGACGCCCATGCAGCGTTCAAGGCCTCCCTGACCTCGGCTGAGGCTGACTACCAACAGCTGATCGACCTGGACAGGCAGATCAAGAGCTACAAGGTCACCAGCAACCCGTAAGTATTTTTACTTTTTATTTTTGTTTGTTTGTTTGTTTGAACCATTCTTTATTCATAAAAGCTCAAATTAGCATGCAAGCCGCTTTTCACTGAGGTCATGATGGAAGAGGTAAGGGTCAGACAAAATATATCAATAAGATAGAGTTTACATCATTCAAAGTCTACTAAAACTACACACGTCTTCCTCATGTTTTATGATACTGTAATATCATCTTGGCAGTTTTAGCATATAAATTTTCTCTTGTTCTAGTCTTTGTATAGGAACCCTGCACTGTAACTGTTGTGTACAATTTCATTGTTTTTTTTTTCATAAATTCGTTGCTGAACAGCCTTAAGATCAAGAGAAATATGAAATATGTTAAGAAATTAATAATATACTGTTTTCTTGCATTTGGTTCCTTAGTATTAATGGTGTGAGTTTTTTTCGTGACTTCTTTTGTTCTGCCCCCCACAGGTACACCTGGTTCACTATTGAGGCCATTGATGACACCTGGAGGAACCTACAGCGCATCATTGCAGTAAGGAAACCTTTCTTGTCTTGGAGTTCTCTTGTGATTATTACATGTCAAGAGACAGTCATATACAGGCTTTAGGTAGTGAAGCCTGAAGAATTGGTTTACCAAACCATTTATGAATGAACGTGTGATGTTTCAGGAGCGCGAGGCAGAGCTGAACAAGGAGAAGGTTCGTCAGGAGGAGAACGACAAACTGCGCCGACAGTTCGCTCAGCACGCCAACGCCTTCCACTCTTGGCTTCAGGAGACCAGGTGAGATTAACATGGACCTAAATAACTGCTGTGTTGTGTTGTGTATGCACCTGCCATAAGATATCTTTTATAGTCATTTATATAGATCTCTCCTCTGATAGAAATGTACAAGTGTGCTATATAACTGTCCAATCTGTTTCGTGTGTTTAGAAAAGGGATACTTACAATACTGTATTCTGCATGTATGTGTACTTAATACATCTTATCTCACTGCAATGTAAAGAGTAGTATTAGGTACTTTTCACGATGACCTCACGTTCTACTTTGTAGTCTAGTGCTGTATTCTGGGAGCATTTTATGTCAGTCCTTGTAATATGTTCTTAGCTCAGAATGACATACATGTGTATTTACATGTAGAGCTCCTGTGTCTTTGAACACATGAGGCAATCAGAGCTTTCCAGCATGTTCGGTTACCTCATAATTGGTATACGTTATATACAGTGTAACTGGACTGACAGCAGAGATGTTGTCTTAAGACTATACTGTTGTTGATAATGTGTAACAGTAGTTGTAGAATCTGATGTTGTAGTTTCTGACGTGTTTCCTCTCTCCTCCACTCCTCTCCTCTCACCTGATGCTGGACTGAAGGGCCTACCTCCTGGACGGGTTAATATCTCTCTCCTTTCCTTCTGCATGAGCAAGTCTTCAGTGTCCGTCATGTTGTCTTAACTGTTGTCCTAGTCAGAAAATTAGACTTTGAAAAAAGAAAAGACGTTATTGAATCAAGACTTAGAGTTTATACTTTTGACATTCTCAAAATTCTTAGCATTCATCCAAAAAGATTAACAGTGATCCAATCATGTTTTGGCGCCTGAAAGGTCTTTCTTTTTGATTTTGTTTATCCCATATGAATTTTTTTTAAATCGTAAGGTTGTGTTTGTTTTCAACTGGAAGCTATGCAAATGTTTTTCCTGCATTACAGTTCTTTTTTTGCTAAATTTTGCAGTTAGCATTACTGTATTTGTGGTATTTATTTTTTCCTCCAGCTAATACACATTTCAAAAATGCTTGTTATAACAAGAAGCTTTAGTTATTGTCTAAATTCATGCAGTTACATTTCCGATGTGTCAATGTCTTTGTATTGTTCATTTACATCATAATTATGTAACCCAGATATTTGTCAAAAGACTTTTAGTTATACATGTATTAGCACCTTCCATCTTTGTCTGTGTTAACTTTTGTTCTCTCTATTGTGAGTGTCCTTTGTTAATCTCTCCATTGTGTTTTCCTGTCCTGTTCAGTATTGAACTGCTTGGTCCATACCAAAAGTACCGACGTCTCATAGATGAGAGTGGCTCTAAAAGGTTTCGCTCCTGTCTATCTCTGTTTGTAAGGGACTATCCATGAGTTTACAGTGTTAAAAATACCCATCTGCATTTTGCAGACAGATTTACAATATTGCAGATTGAAGAAAAATCTGCAATTTTGATTTATTATATTGAGAAGGTTGTAGTTTGGAGGCTTGTTTATTTGCAGGAAGTGTTTCCAAATTGCAGAACAAAATTTTGATTTCAGATTTCTGAACATTGAAAAAAAATCTACCATTGTATCCATAGATGTGCATGTGTTCTGGACTCAATACACATTTACCCTTTATGTGTTTGGGCAATGGGTTAGCAGTCCCTCCCTGTATATAATACCTCCGAAATCTTACTACAAAAACCCTACTGGTCTCCATGTGATAGTCCCTTAGATAACTTTGCTTTGCTCGATTATTTCTTCTCTGCAAGAATTTCACCAGATTCTGCTTGCTGCATTTGCGCATAATGATTTTGCAACTGAGCTTGCTTCATTTGCATCTTGAGTGTGCTTTTTAAAATGTCATAATTTAATGCTTGTCAACTTCATTGCTTTTGTACATGTCATTGAACAATACAGGTATAGTAAACCATCGTTTGATATTTGTGCAAGTCAACTCCAAATCTGTATGTAATCATTTTATCAGAATGCTGTAATGTCTGTATTTATCAAGAACACTAATAGATGGAAAAACCTTGACTTGGTTTAGAACAGCTGATAATACCTGATACTTAATATTGCCTGATATCACAATGAATTATGATGTCATAGTATCACAACAGTAGGTACAGGTAGTAACTTTCCATGATGTCACAATAGCATGTAAAAATGAAAATCTAGCCTGATGTCACAAAAAGCAAGAAGTAACTTTCCATGATGTCATAGTATCACAACTGTATGTGGCAAATTTCAGTGATGTCACAGAAGCATGTAATAATAATCTAGCTCGATATCACAATGAGAGGAAGTAACTTTTGCTGTTATTTTCATTTTTAGGGCTGCTATGGTGGAGGAGACCGGATCTCTGGAGGCCCAGCTAGAAGCAACCAAGGTAGGAACTAAAAAAAAAAGAAAAGCTAAGAAAAAGAACTAATTGTTAAACCTAATAGGGAATCAAACTGACCTAAAGTCTTCTAATGAATTATTCAAGTGAAGTAGTTAAACAAAATATTTTAAAAGTTTTCATTATGATTTTGGGAAGAGACAAAGATTAAATGCCATTCTCAGCCATTCAGAATCAATGATTTTTTCATGATGATTTTTTCAACCAATCAGAATGATCAATGATTCAAGTACTATTTTCAACCAATCAGAATGACTCTTGTATAATGTCCTTGGAATGACCAATGATTCAAGTACAATCAACCAATCAGAATGATCAAGTAGAACTTTCAACCAATCAGAATAATTCCACCACAGTTTTCAGCCAATCCGAATAATTGATGCTTCAGGTAAAATTCTTAACCACTTAGAATAAATAACCAATGATTCAACTACCAAGTTTCAAGCAAACGAACAAATCACATAAAGAATGGTCCAGTGATGTTTTAGGAGAACATATTTAAACGTTGCCATGACTGTTTCTGTGGTAGGCAAGCACCAGCAACTTGGAACACCAACTGGACCTCATGAAGGTAACACTGTTGACCAACGGTTCTCACAAACTGTTTAAATGAAAAGTTGAAAAGTTATGTTGACACATTATAAAGCAGGTCAACTATAAACCAAGCAAACTAAACTTTATCATATGACCATAGAGACAACTACTGCTAACAGAGTTTGATGTTTTGTTACTACTAGTCTAAGTACCAGTGTTAACTGTTTTTGTTCCCTCTAGTTTCTTTGTTCATTACTTCATATCACCAGTTTCTATCTTGAATTTTAATATCACCACAGTGTATTTTTCACAATTTGTCTTATGGCAATGTTTGCACATATTCTTCACCTCTTTCTCTTCCATTACAAAGTTGAAACACAAAGGAGTGTCCCAAGATCGAGCAGAAGAAAAGATTTTGACTTGATACAAAAAATTGCTTACCACAATTTCACGCACCCTCCTTTTCACGCACAAACTTTTTTATTGTTCAGTCCCTGAGAGACGATGTTTCCATATAAGTAGAGTGGATTCGTTCCTCATTCTAACCATAGTCATTCCACACTAAGACACTAGTATCTGGAGCTGCTTAGTTCTTATTTTAAAATCGTGTTTTCATCACCCACAGCAAAAGTGCCAGGAGATCCCTTTTACACAACTAGTAATGTCTCTTACCTTGCTCACGTTTTGATGTCTATCAGACACCTTCCTCAGAGCTTCTGACTGGAGTTCTGCTTCTTGCTGCTGTATGTTCGTTGTTCAGTCCGAGAGATTGTTCCACACTGAGACACTAGTATCTGGAGCTGCTTAGTTTCCGTTTTGAAATCGTGTTTCCCATCCCCACAGCAAAAGTGCCAGGAGATCCGTGCCCACCGTGCCCAGCTGAAGAAGGTGGAAGACCTGGGAGCAAACATGGAGGAGCGACTCATTCTAGACAACAGGTGGGCTTAATCTCCAAGCAGAACCTAGGGTGGCAAAAGATTATCCATTGGCCAGAGGCATGGTGTATTGGACCCTCTCTGGCCAATGGATACTGCCTGGCCAATTTGATACTATCTTTTGCTACCCTAGAATCTGCTTGGAGATTAAGGTCGGCTTGCTGTTTCCCACTCTAACACTGCAGCCATGGACAGATCTATGTAAAATTGAAAATGTAGACTAAGAATTTGAATTTGAACATACTGTCCTTCGAAGAGGCCGTTAAACCTCTGTATTGTCACATTGATAAAAGTAAGGGGTCTATGCTACATGTAGTGTGTTCTGTCACAAACACTAGCACAAGCTGCAGCCAACAATAATTTATCACAGTTTACCTCAATAGAGGACAACTGCTTAAATTAGTTTCACTTAGTATTTATTCATATGACCAAGAATTGTCTTCTTGTCCCTTTGGCATGGCCATAGGATGAGCCCATTCGATCATCAAGACCCCTGTCAGCAATTGGTATCTCCCTAAAAGAAAACTCCTATGGACGACCAAGAATTAATATTTACTTGCAAATGAGAAGTACTTGTAGATCTGAGTTAGTTTTATGTGCAGAATACTAATTTGTGTTGTGTTATGCAGGTACACTGAGCACAGCACGGTAGGCCTGGCCCAGCAGTGGGATCAGCTGGACCAACTGGGCATGCGCATGTGCCACAACCTGGAGCAGCAGATACAGGCCAGGTAACCTTGTCCCTCACTTACATGTACAGTAACTCTCTTTATCTCATTGTTCTCTTATATTTCAGGCACATAATCCATAAAAATGGTAAAAGAATTCAAATTCAAGTGTTGAAGAATGTAAAAAGAATTCAAAGTCAACTATAGCCTAAAGGCTGTAGTTGCAACGGAACATGCAGATATGATAATGTAGAAACCTTAAAAAAAATGTTTAGTATAAACATTGTAGATCAGAGTATGTTCATCTCTGAAGGGTTTGACTTCTTTGGAGGCAGTGCCTAATTTGCAGTAACTGTTCCATGGATTAGATATACATACATGTACATAGACAAGAGTGAATGTTTATTTTTCTGTCTCACCAGGAACAAAGTGGGAGTATCTGAAGAGGCTCTCAAGGAGTTCAGCATGATGTTCAAGTGAGTCAAATGTTTCCTCTCCTATCTGATAAATGCAAATCGCAAATATGACCTTAAAAGAGATATTGTGCAGAAGTGCTATTCGCAATACATTTGGCAGATGTGCTCCTGACACAAATTGACACAATTATCCTTGTCACAAAGTGTAGGTGCATGATGGCAGAAAGTAACATTGCTTATTTTTGCATCTTCCGCAGACACTTTGACAAGGATAAGAGCAGGAAGCTGGACCACTGTTGCTCAGAATGGCAGTTGTACTGGCTATACTGAAAACAGATAGCAGACAATAACAGTGTTTGTTGTGTTTTCCCCAGACACTTTGTAAAGGATAAGAACGGTAAGCTGGACCACCATGAGTTTAAGTCCTGTCTGCTAAGGGAAGTTGTACCGGCTATACAGATCATGTAGAGATATAAAGCCAGACAGTAACATTACTTTTGCATCCTCCCCAGACACTTTGACAAGGATAAGAGCGGAAAGCTGGACCATCACGAGTTTAAGTCCTGTCTGCGCTCGCTGGGGTACGACCTGCCTATGGTGGAGGAAGGAGAACCTGATCCAGAGTTCCACGCTATACTCGACACGGTGGATCCCAACAGGTCAGTTAGATAATATTTTCCTCCACGACATGTCCTGGAGGTTATATTTTTAGTTGCATTTGTCCGTCTGTCTGTTGGTCAACAAGATACTCAAGAATGGCTGGATGGATAGGTTTTATAATATTATTGGTCCATTGGTAGGGTGTGACAAAAACTGGAAGTGATTACATTTTGGGCCACCTAGTGTCTTCTTTTTCTTCTCCAAACCAACAAGGTCAATGACCTGAACCAAACGTCTATCACCATGGCAACAAGTGTTGGGTTACATAATGTTGCAATTTTATAGCAGGAGGGATTTAGACTTCTGTCTGACTACATTATATGAATGTGTTTGAGTATGAATTAACAGAGCAGTCCATATGCGGAGGTAAACATTATGCATTTTATTGACATATTTTTTCTCTCTTGTGCGTCCCAGGGATGGTTACGTGTCGCTGCAGGAGTACATGGCCTTCATGATCAGTCATGAAACAGACAATTCTGCAAAACTGTTGCAAAACTCCAGGCAAAGTTCTTCTCTCTCTCCCTTGTGCCTGTGTAACATATTTTCCCTGTTCCTTCCTTTCCAGGGATGGATACGTGTCGCTGCAGGAGTACATGGCCTTCATGATCAGTTGTGAAACAGACAATACCGTAAAACTGTTTCAAAACTCCCGGTTAAGCCTTCTCTCTCCCTCCCTTGTGCCTGTGTAACTTTCATTGACGTATTTTCCCTGTTCCTTCCTCTCCAGGGATGGTTACGTGTCGCTGCAGGAGTACATGGCCTTCATGATCAGTCGGGAGACAGAGAACGTGCAGACCAGTGAGGAGGTGGAAAACGCCTTCCGGGCGATCGCCACCGAGGGAAAACCGTACGTCACCAAGGAGGAGCTCTACGCGGTAAGTCTTGCCGTCCTGATCAGCGGACAATCTTTCAGTATCGTTCTCATGGAACACGAAAATTACAATCTTAGAAATGCACATTTCTGATGATGTCAATTTTTTCCCCCAATCTTCTCTGTTAATTCTTGGTGGCATTCCTTCTAAAAGGCCCAGCCATGCATCTACATGTGAATATATGAATACACAATGCATTCATTTTCCTTTCTCTTAATGAGAATGAACACAATCTGTTGCTCTGAATCAACTGTCTTTGTTCGTCATAACAAAATGCACTCTCTATTCTCAAAAACACCTGAAAATATAGATACCAAACTAACCTGCAAATTGCTAGTGATTGTTTAGTGATACTCATATCACAGTGGTCCATGTAATGTGCACAATGTTTCAGAAACTGTAAACACCGAATTGTACGTTGATAGATGCAAAATAATGTCATTGTTCTACACACTAATCTTTATGAATGATCTTGTATCAGAATAGTCGTCAAAATCACACTAAAGATCTAGATTTGAAGATCCATAACTTCACTTAAAACTTGGCATCAGTAAAATAATACAAACTATTTTCATGCTTGAAATTTGCATGTAATCAGTAAAAACATTGTTATATGTTTCTAGATGCTGCATATTTAAGTATATATTAACAGCATGAATTTGTAGTAATATTTGCAAATGAAGTCAGGTGTGACTAATGTATTGTTTACTACATTGTATGTTGCTATGATATAACCCTGCTTGAACCACCCGGCACCCATGGCTACCCGTAGAGTACAGACATCCAGACACACTCTCCCTGCTTCCTAGTAGTCAGCTTAGCACTCTGCACCTTCCCTCTGATGTAGACACAGGGTTTGGATGTTTTCATGGACAGTCAAGACTCTTTTAGGCACCAAGTGTTAAATACCTAGAGAGACAATAGACTCTAAACTGAACCAAGTGTAAACCAGCACCAAGAGACCATGTCTAGTGAGATATTAGACGTTAAAGAAGGACAACAACAGTCAACAGAAAAGGGTCCACCTCCAAGCCTGAAGGCCCTCCTAGCCTGGATGCCAGACCCCAGCTCAACACAATACTCCCTTCGGCTAGGGAAGGCCACAAGCCCAGATCCCAGAGCGCCTGGGGTCTAATGATTTTGTCTATCTGAGAGGTTGTGTATGGTAAAATTTTCGGGGCCAAGGAGCTAGCCTGTATACTGCCCTGGCAGCAGTCTGGCAACCAGGCTAGAAGTTCCCGTGCTAATGAAATGGAATGTTGGCCTAAGGGTCTCCTTGTGTAGCCAAAAGGTCACTGAAACTTTGGCAGAAAAAAAACAACACAAACCCCTAAGGCTTGATTTAACTACCCGATTAAATTATTTACGGAACATATTTTTGTGAAACCCTGGGACAATTTAAGAAGTAAAATTGTTAAAATCATGAGAAACATCATGTAGAAAGAGAGTTAACACTATCATAATGATAGATCTAAGTTTGGCTGCCATGGAAAACAGCAGTGGCTATGGATTTGGCCCTTCGTTATTTTTAGAAAGCATGCATTGACAAACCCTGTGTACTACATTGTCCAGCATCACCCCTTTTCCTACACAGACACCATAAAATTATTTCTCTCACCATATATAATATTTTTGCTTAGCAGTATCCTATTGCTGCTGCTCCCCCTAGTGCCTGCACCCTGTAATGCAACCGTCATCCATTCATCTGCAGCTAGCGCCCTTGCAAATCTTTTTTTTTCTCTCTTTTTTTTGGCATTAATTTTTGTAGCATCTGAATCTGCCTTGCTCTCGAGGGTCTTATGAAATCCACTTGTCTTCTGCAAATTACAGTATCCAAAATTTTTAACGGAAAGGTGGATCATTTTAACAAAATTGTCACCAATTTGAATTATTTTGTTTCCATTCTTGAAAAATTCTCAGTACAATCACTTTACAATCAACAATGATTTTCTTCAATATCATGTACATTCAAAGAAGCCATCTTTTAATGCAATCGTCTGCCAGATTTTTCCTTCATAAAAAAGGCAAATGATTCTTCTGAAGGGAAAGCTATCCTGTCTGAATTTGAGACATGTTTGTAAGACCCTCTGTAGTGCCAGGCCGGCTCCCCTCCCGCGCCTCTCTAGCCCACGCTCTTCTAATCTCCAAGCAGATCATACGGTGGCAAGGCAGTATCCATTGGCCAGAGGAGTGTCCATTAGCCACCCAAGATGGATACTGCCTGGCCATATGATACTAAAAGCCTCCAGTTTAATTCCAGACTTCAAGTTTAATTCCAGACAAATTCCATATCTCAGCAACTGTACATCTAGATGGGGTAATATCATAAACTATAAGTAAAAATAATGTAAGAAATATGTACTATACATAGCAGCCCAAGGTTCTCAATGGCTGCTACATATTTTTCACATCATTTTTACCTATAGCTTACAAAATATTAGCCCATGTAGATGTAAGGTTGCTGAGATATGGGAATTAGTCTGGAATTAAACTGGAAGTCCAGAAAGAAGCTGGAGGCTGCTAGTATCAAATGGCCACTCAGTATCCATCTTGGGTGGCTAATGGATACTCCTCTGGCCAATGGAATTAAACTGGAACTCCAGAATCAAACTGGAGGCTGTTTACTGTCTTTTGCGGCCACTGAAACGTCAATCTGGTTGGAGATTACCGCACTCCTCCTCCCTGTGCACTTCATGGGGCATGTGTCACTTCTCGTCCACAGCACCTGACTAAACAGCAGGCGGACTACTGTGTGAAACACATGGTCCTCTGGAAGGACTCCACCGGCCGAGAGGTCCCCGACCACTACGACTACAGAGACTTTATCCAAAAACTCTTTAACAGTAACACCTACTGACCTCACCTCTGTCGTAAGTTTAAAGCTCCATCTCTCTCTCTGTCTCTGAGACTCTCTGTCTCTGGCCTGTCTCTTCTTGTCTTTGATCTGTGCCTGCTATAGTCTTACTGTACTGCCTGCCACACTTTGTAATGACTCGTGCAGCTTGTACAATGTACAAGTAGCTCTGCACACACCCCAGTACACCAGGAGTTACTAGTGCTGTGTCTACTTTGTACACTGCTGAACTGATGTTTTTTTTTTCTATTTGGCCCTCACATTTTCCTTAGCACTACCGGTACACTGAAAACTCACATGGGGCTTTGTTTTTTTTTAAGTTGAATCTGTTGCATCAGATTTTGTAAACCCACGTGTTTGCATTCAACACATAAGTCAGGAGGTGCCACAGATTCACAGGTCATTATGATCACTTGGTGTACTGGGGACTCTTTGCAGGAAAGGAGAGGTGGAATGATTAAACAAAAACACATTTGAAGCATACACTCCTTTTTTTCAAATGCCCCCCATAGGACCTGGTCTTAATATATGAAAATTGTATACTGGCAAGAATTGGAAGTGTAAAAAATTTGTGGAAAAATGGCCTAGATAAGACTGCTCTCTTGACACACATGCAGTTGAAAATGCAACCAAAACAACTTCATGGACCATTCTGCCTCTCCTGTATCTTACATGTAGCTATGCCACTTTCTCTAAGACATTTCCACATACATGTACTCCATACAATGTACCAATCACTCTCAGTGTCTGCACGCATGTGGCTCTGATTCCAGTGATGTTGTTTACAGTCTCAATTGTCTCATGATTTTAAGGAAATGACATAAAATGTGATGTGATGTCTTCTCTTCACAGTGGCAGTGATGTACCAGTAATGTTTTAGTTCATTGCCGTGTTGTGCTAGATCTTGTTGTTTTCTGTCTCTGGGCGATGAACGTTGTGCTTGCTTGCTTGTCTGCCTTCAGTCTTTGCACTGCAGCACTTCCAAATACATCATATTAAAACAATAACAGAAAAGGCTATACCACTGGAATGACAAAGTGAAACCTTTTTTGTTTAAAAGCATCATCAAAACACAACAATTTTAAAGTTCGAAGCTGTAGTCAAAGATCTCAGTCCAATGTAATTCATAATAATTTAACCCAATATTTTCTTTATCTTGGGTCACACACAGAGATGTTTACTAAAATGCAATGTACTATGAGTATGAAGCTACTCATAAATTCCTGAGAACACATTTATATACTTTCTCACACCAATTATGAGGTTCAAACAAGATCTTCCAGTTCTACACAAGTCATCACATTGGCATGGCCTTTTAAGATCAATAGTAAGCAACAGAAGCCTGTTTTGCTACATGCTTTATTATAGGAAGAATAATTTTTGCATTGCACAGTCACCATGTTTTTAATTTGCACATTACATGTATGTTGTAATAAGTGTCTGATTTCCTATGTGTATTTTGCAAAGTGCACATGCCAATGCTAAACCAATGCTAAACTAACATTGGGCATGCAGCAATGTCTGTGTACAGGCCACAGCAGTATAGTTGAATTATCTGAATAATATCCACAAAGAACACTAACTTGCAAATCATTTTATGTAGTACCAACTGTACTATATTGTTATGAGATGGTTATGCTATAGCTCATTTCAGTCAAGCAGCATTTGTTCAGCACTGCCAGAAAATATTTTAACTTTAACTCACTGACATACAGTTTTATACACAACTGACACTCAGTATTCCGAAAGCCCAAATATGAATTGCTTGACTGTGAGTTTTATATTTGATTGCAGGAGATTTTTGGATGGACCAAGATGGCATTTGCACTTTGCTGACCCCTCAACCTCCCTCCTTTTACGATCACTTTTAATAAAAGTGATCGAAACTACCAACTCAGAATAACTTCCATGCTAATGAACACGAAGAAGATTAAAATCATTTGTTATTGAACATGTACAATGTACTTATGAAATAAAAACTAAACTTTAACTGCCAACACAACAGTGAATTGGGAAATTTTGGCTGTTGGCAGCTAAAGTTTAGTGTTTTTTCATGATGACTTGTACCAACACAGATGAACTTTCATGCTATGTACAATGTACATTTTTCTGACTCAGATTTCGTCGCCTTTTTTACAGAACCTGACAAAGGACCAGGCAGAATACTGCATCCTGCGTATGAAACCTTACGTCGACAACCGAGGCCACGAAATCACCGGCGCGCTCGACTACATAGACTTTACCCAGTCCCTATTCGCCAACTAATTCCCCCAACCCCTTCTTAGCCTAGTAACCAACCTTACAATGTATTACCCGCTATGCTACCGAATATAGTTACTCAGTATGTTAGTCTTATTGTGCTGTTGCATGTTTGTTGTGTGTGTGTGTTTACATTTTACCATCTTACTGGCCTGGAAAGCTGCCTTGCACAGTTTATAGCAAGGGTCTGCGTCATCAAGCCACTACAGTTACGTAGAAAGAAGTTAACACGAGTAGGTAGAAATTGCTAAGTAATTGCAAAGTATGCTACTGAAATAAGACCCAATGTTAACCAATGTAGTTACCCAAGAATAGGTACCCAACTGCAGTCATTGAAGTTTAACTAACCTTACTACCATCTAGCTTTCTCTGCTGATAGTGAATGATAAAAATAGTATATGCAAGAAGTTTGATTACAATTAGCAACTGTCATTACAATTAGTCAAACCAATACAAAGTATTTGAATTAGATCTCACCCAAATACAAGTAGTTCATATATCCAGTAGAGAGACTGTGTGGTTGTACTCTTTGCTATAGTTAAGACCTAAATTTGCAAGTGCCCATGTAACAGTTGGGCAGAGACTTGACCATATAGAAAGTCTCCTTGCAGTTTCCGTCAGACCATTTTGTTAGCTTTGTCTGCAAAGCGATGCAGTTTTAGATGTGTGTTTTCATGATAGCATTGAGTGAGGATTGGTGATGAAAAATTGTAGCTCTCGGAGCTGCTGCATGTTACCGTATATCAACAGTGGTGATTTTGCAAGGAGCTCAAGAAAACTGTAATTGGAAAATAATGATTGTACACCAGCTTGTTTGAGAAAACTATACCATTCCTGAAATGTTGTCATGATTTTAGCATTAATCGTCATTCGTAGAAGTGTAGGAATTTCGAGTTCTGGTACTTGAATTTGTTTCAGTTGTTTTCCACTAAGAAGTGTTTCCATACTTGTGTTTTATTCCTGAAATGTGCACACTGTATGGTTCAATCTTGTTCACTGTTTGTGGCATGCTGACAGCACAATAAAGTAGTATCACTCCTGAGCTTCGTTTTGTTTTAAATTTTTAGATATCATTGGTACAAGAAGATCCTTAGTGAGTGAATGTGTACTGCAAATTCCTTGCCTACTGGCTGTATTACGTTAAGACAATCAGACAAGAACTGGTATCACTATGCAGTTTTATTTTCATCAGATCATCCATACATGTAGCAACAAGTCACCAGATAGGATTTCAGGAACAATTGATATTAACAAGACATTGGAAGACTGAATGACGCCAGAGATGGCTTTGTGATACGTTGAACAAGACGTATTAAAGTGTTTGAAAACCATTTGCACCTTTCGAGCAAGCAACCGTGACTTACTTGACGGCCATATTCTCATAAACTAGAAGATAATTTCCACAAACTTTGAAAGAATTCCCGTGAAATTACAATAATCATAAAGAAGTTTCTCTTAGTCTGTACAATCACCGTTGGTTTGTGCCAACTGCAACGCTTCTTGGTGAAAAGCACGGTAGCAAAGAATGGAACAGTCCGATAACACTGCTATAGTATGGACGGATGAAAGTCCAGCTAGAATTCTTAAAAGAATCTACTGAGACTGTGTGTAACTCAAGTTTTCTAGCCACTGTAGCTAAACTAATAGTTCGCCCAGGCAAGTCGGAGACATAGGTTTCTTGGGATGAAGTTGGTTGCAGAAATGTCCCATGCCAGTACGTCGATGAAGGTTAGACATCCAGGTAATAATAATACGGTACACCAAAAACAGTTACTCAAGCAGCTGGATATGATTTTGGAAATGGTCAGACGTTTTAGCTAGTATCCACAAGCTTTCACAGTCACTGACAAAAGCTAGTGGATACTAGCTGAAACGTCTGACCGTTAACAAAATCATATCCAATTGCTTGAGTGCTGCTTTTTGGCGTGTCCCATGCCAGGTAGTGTAGAATTTTGCTGCACATGTAGATGGATCTGGAAGGCTGTCTAGAAGCGGTGGATCGTCTGTGATGTGACGTCCCATGTTGAAGGTGGGCACAGTCGGATCAGTCGCCACCTGCAGAATATTAAAGTAGAAAGAAAACTTAAGTGTTCTAACGCCAAATAAAATTTTACCAAGCCCAACATGCTCACTTATCACATAGTAAAATGATGAACTTTATTCCAACACATAGATTACACAGAGATCAACGTCGAACCACTGTCGCCATCATCAGGATAATTAATGACAAATCACTTCAAAACGTAAAGTTGGAATAAAGTTAAACATTTTACTATGATATATATAAACTACCAACATGTGAACTTTAAACGATAATGCTCAAGTTATCTGTGTGTGAAAGGAAGAGTACTGATGATGATTTTAGAAAGTTTTACATCTTTGTGTAGTTAGACCGACAAACTTACGTTATAAACAGAAACATTTCAGGGAGTTGGAAAGGGTCTCTTTTTACAAAAAATAAAACCCTTTTTAAAAGCAGGAGTCCGATTATGTCCCGACTAGTCCTGGGAAGATTTCGAGCGAGAGTGAGTGAGTGACTTACTGAGTGAGTTTACGATGATGTGATAATTCTACTTTTCTAGCCTATAAATAAGGGGGGGTTCTGTCTCGGTACACGATGGCAGATACAGATAGGACATTTCCTCAAGCTCAGGCAGTTGGAAAGAACTTCCTTTACCAAGAAAATTATTCTGAAAAAGATCATGATTCGTAATCACAGGTGACGACCACAACCAATTTATATACTATGTACTATTATTCTAAGACATTTGTGCACACACCTTAGCCTCTACCGGGCTTGAGGAGGCGGCTGGGAAAAGAGTAGAAATCGGCCAAAATAGAGAGA
>NW_017804353.1:850999-920729 GCF_001625305.1 Branchiostoma belcheri
TGATCTCTCTATTTTGGCCGATTTCTACTCTTTCCAGCCGCCTCCTCAAGCCTGGTGGAGGCTACACACACCTAGCTTAACACCCTACTATGAGTACGATCACTACCAAACACAGATGAGCTTTCATGATAACCTAGCTCACCTAGCAGTTGGAAAGAGCTTCCTTTACCAAGAAAATTATCCTAAAAGGGAGCATTAATAGTAATCACAGGTGGCGACCACAACCAATTCATACTTTAAGTGCGACATTTGTGCACACACTAGTATTCTAAGTGCGACATTTGTACACACACTTAACACCTTACTATGATAACTACCAAACACAGATGAGCTTTCATGATAACCTAGCTCAGCAGTTGGAAAGAGCTTCCTTTACCAAGAAAATTATCCTATTAAAAAAGGGAGCATTTAGTAATCACAAGTATCGACCACAACCGAACCATATGTTAAGTGCGACATTAAAAGCACACACCTAGAATAATGGTCCCCACTCACGGCAGGTCTACATTTCTTTTCAGAAGTGTCAGATCAAACAAAACCGAACCCTCCGGGCACGGGTACGATAGATTAACTAGACCGCAGTCGCCTTCAAATTCTTTTGTCGTTACCACAGATAAAAACACACAGTTACACAGTCCCATAACCGTTATACTTTTATCACCAATTCATCGACACTATCTGGGTAATCAGGTCAGAATTTTAGGGACAGTCCATTGTAAGCTGTCACCCAGAAATCGAAGTTTTGTCCTTCTCCCATCTTGTTCACAAAATTTAAACCTTTTCACAGAAAATTGAAACTATCCTTCGTTGTAAAGGAACATGATGTTATTTTTTTCATGTAGTGGCCAGTAGTTTACAAATTACGGGTTTCTTTGTACACCACCTCCTGGGATTTAGTGGTTTGTCCCTGTATAACCTTTGACCATTTTTCAGAATCTGTGTGAAGGCATGTAAAATGCATGGAAGAGACAAGAACGCCGGCGTCCACATATATTTGCAACTTTCTAGACCCTCTCTACAAGCTTGAACGCGAAACAAGACATTCTTGTATTTGTGTATCGTGTTTTCAAGAGCTTTAGGACCATCTCAGATGATACATCGGTCTTGAAATTTCGTCACAACGGAACTTTTGAGGTATACTTTACTAGTAAAAGTGCTAAAGCTTTTATGCCGTCACTGTCATGATCAAATGATGAGGTTTCTGAAATTCACTATGCAGTGGCTTATAATCTAGCCAGATCTTAAATATTGGCTTAATCTGTAGCAAGATCTAGATCTTCTTCTTCTTCCTTGTTATGCCCACGTTCATCTAGATCTTGGCTTATTCGTTGTGAAAAAAAATCAGCTCCTGGCTTGATTATATCGATCTTGAGGCTTGTGCTTTTGTTTTTGTCCAACCCCTCCCCCTGTGCCGTTGATATGAAACACATGCGGTATTATTAATTAAGTTAACGTTATAGCAAACTGTCCCTGATAAAAATTATACTGGACGTACATATTAATGTCCATGTCTGATGGGAGAAGTTGGTGTCTGGATGTAACCTTTTAAATCATCTATTAGTATGTGATCTACTGAGTAAGATTTACATGACATTGTATCATTTTGGTCATGAGGACAGAGGTCAACATTCCTGCACAACAGCCTGTATAGCTAAGATTAATTTTGTCTATTTTTCAAAGGACATCTGAATTTAGGCAACATTAAGTGTCTGTTATGTTACAGTATTTGTTTTAGTGTTTAGTTTGTTATTTGTTTAATTTTACTAATGTAAAATGACTTTTGTTAGACAAGTAGCTACTCTAACGTCCCCATGCCCTGGGGTTATGGTTTTTGTCTCAATGACACACCTGATGAAACATGTGAGCCTGCCGTGAGTGGAGACCATTATCCTAGGTGTGTGCTAATGTCGTGTTTAATCAAATATGAATTCACAGGTTATAGTCGCCACCTGGGATTAAGAATTAAGACTACTCCATGTTAACGTCGATGAAGGTTAGACATCCAGGTAATACGATACGCCAAAAAATAGTTACTCAAGCAACTGGATATGATTTTTCAAAATCATATCCAGTTGCTTGAGTAACTATTTTTTGGCGTACTCCATGTTAAAACTGTTTTTCTTGGTAAAGGAAGTCCTTTCTAACTCTGTGAGCTTGAGGAAATGTCCTATCGCAGGGCTCAAAATACTGCCACGTGTGTGTGTAGGTTATTGCTAGCCTCTACCAGGCTTCGGGAGGCGGCTGGAAAGAGTAGAAATTGGCCAAGTAGTGCAGGGTATTATTGGCAAACTGTGCTCTTTAGTGAACTAACTCTCCCGGCATGTTATCTCTCTATTTGGTCAATTACTACTCTTTCCAGTCGCCTCCCAAAGCCTGGTAGAGGCAAGGTTAGTGCAGGTTAATCAGTAACAGTTTTCCCAAACAGGATTGCAAGGTTGCCAACATGCAATTTTGTACATGCCATGGGTTTAGGTCCGGACTTACAAGTCCGGAGCTAAACCTAAACCTCTGGAGATGAATTCAGACCTGAACCTTAATGTGGGTCTAGGCCACACCAACTTAATTTTATGGATGACATCCTCTGAAGACCCCCAAACTAGGGCAAATAACAAATTCCGGCCAAAAATAAAAATGCTACTAAACCACAGGAATTCAAAGCTGGTACTGTGAATTTGCGGCAGTACATAGCGACGTATACGACAAAGTCGGCACATGCTGGCTTTTTGTGGAATTTATGAATCGGCACTGTACGTATGTACTGAGTTCTTGAGTCGTGCAGCTTCGGTAGCCTGGGTGCCCGGCTTCGTATTGTCGCTACATTGTAACTACCATGGACTAGAGCGAGGCGGGAGCCTCGGTGGACGTGATCTTTTTTTTTTTGAGAACAGGCGAAAATCAATGCACGCTCAGATGTCATCCATAAAATTAAATCTCTGTGGCCTAACTGCGGGTTACAGTAGACGTGCTTGTATCATTAGTGCAAGTCTTTTTTGAAGCAAGATTTTTACAGCTGGATGCCCTTTCTAATATAATGCCAACCCAAATTCCAGTAGGGCCCAGGATCCCTCTAACTGAGGGGGGAAATACTTGTTGTGCTATATGCTGTGAAAAAATTCTGGCGAGAACCCTAAAGTCTGAAAATACTCACCCTCCAACTCCGTCACGCGGGCCTCCAGCTCAATAGCTTTTCTCTCCAGTGCGTAATACCGTTGCTGGAATTCGCGGATTTGCGCGTCGTTCTTCTTGTAGATTTCGTTGTACCTAGTAGTAGTAGTAGAATGGTTTAATTAGAAGACTCAAACCAGCTGCTCAAAACTCAAACATTACATAATACACCGACTCTGACAACAGACTCGCAGGCAACCTTACTAGATGCCTGAATTGCTCTGTGGTCAAAACAAAATATCTTTAAAATATGCTATTAAAAGGAATATTATTGTTAAAACATTATTGATTACACATTGCTGAAATTTATATCAATTATAAATATCCCTCAGCTTTAACACTACTTTAGGTTGAAGCTATAGCAAAGGGAAAACCTTAACTTTACAAAATCTGTCCCCCAAAATCGGCATTAGCGACTTGCGCTGCGAAAGTTGCCACTCTGTACCTGACCCCCTGTGCTGTGAAAAAGTCCTGGTGAGAACACTGATGTAGGTTACATGTACGAGTATATACCTAGCCTCGAGATCCGCACAGCAGGAGTCTTCGTCCTGGGCCACGCACAGGTTCACCAGAACCAGCCCACACAGGAGAACCACCAGAAACTTCATCTTGATGCTGTGCTTTAAGTGTTTCTCCGCACTTCTTCAATCTGTAAAAATTGTTTCAGCGACCTGAAATTCTGACCAGTTTGTCTGGGGTGCGTAGAGAGGAATATGCTCGAGCGAACGTCACAGAGCAGAAACTACTGTGACATTTGCCGCTATTGGTCGGATAGTTAACGCCACTCCTAGGGTCAATGCATGGAGAATTGATACTTTAATCTGCAGGTATTCTTTCGTGCGAAGTTAGATCTTTATGTACAACTACGTATGTTATTTACATTTACGTACATTACAGTTAAGACAATTTTTCTGCCTGGCATTTCTAAATGTTTGTCACTCAAGGCACGCATTATATCTGCTGCAAACGTATAATTATGTGCAGTAAAAACACCTGGCTTCAATGACAGTCTTGTTTCATGTTCTTCCAACCTCATATCCTGAAGGCAGATTACATCAGACAACTGTGAGGTCAGTGGTTTATTCAGGTGTAATAATATTTAATAGAATAATTACTCCAATGACGCGCAGTCCCTACGGCATTTCCCCCAGGTGTCTGTACAACAAATTTAAAGGGTGTCATTGGTCAGGGCTCAAAATATCTTTTTCTGCATAGCCTCCATAGCATGCCAAAAACTGTTTTTTTTTTCTGATTGTGTGCTATTTTCTGATTGCATATAGACAACATAGCCGGCCTGGTTGAATTACCCCCGTTTTTAGAACTGGGCTGATCAGAAAACAACCGAAGACCAGTTTACCAAACTCCCAGTTCTATAAGCCTGCTATGGAAGCTATTTCTTCATACCTGCACAGGTGTATATTGTAGGTAACATCGGAAACTACCTGCACCAGACAAATTTTGCCTGCACCAGATTTGCCTGAGAAATTAGGATAGTATGGATCACACTAAAAACTGTTCAGAAACCATTGCTATAGTTTCTTTTACTCTTTGTAGATGGTAGCACTAACACTTAATTCGAGCCCAGGTGTTGATTGTGACATCAGAACTTTTACCGACATGTTCAGAAGACATTGCTACCCTGATGTTTTTGATTGATAGTGTGAATAGGAATTTCAGGTTTGTCATAGTTTGTCGTAATCTCCAACCAAATCAGATCTAGAGTCCACAGGGTTCTCAGGCCAATTGTGAGGCGAAGGACAACATTCTGCACATTTAAGTCCCACAGTCATGACCACAGCAGGGGGTCTGGTATTCTCCCCGAAAACTAACTTAACGCTCATAGTCATACTAGTAGCAGTCTAAGACACTATTTTTGTAACATCATATGTATCATCTGTTACACCTCTGTTGTGGATGACTAACAATGATGATGACACCTGTGACATTCATTCTTAAGTCAAATGTATACTGGTTGAAAAAGTTGGGGGCTTAAGTCAAAGCATGGGAGGTCCAAATCACAGCGTAGGGGGCCTCTATGCTCAAATAGCCGTGAGAACCATAAGAGGGTGGAAAGAGAACTTCAACTTTAAGTTTTGTGGAGCCCCCTCTCCTGCAGATTTAACTTCACACTAGGAGGGTAATGACCAACAAAAGTAGCAGTGTTACATACTAAATCAACTTGCGTGCGTGATCAGAATGACATCTCGGTATTTGCATGATTACACTTTGAAAATGTTGGAAGGAGAAACCGTACATCAAAATGTCACCCTTTTGCTCGAATGACAGCCATAACTTGGTAACAAACTTGTCCAAAGTAGTTGTATAACCGTAACCTAAAAAGTAAAAAGTGTCAAGGCCGATGGAAACCCATTTGGAGGGTTAACAACTAAATGAGTAGTGTTGCACAACAAAACAACTAGTTAATATAAACAGACTCAACTGTACGTGATCTAACCGATTAATTGTGCTTGAATGATGGGCTTGACATTTCTATGTGTGCGTCAAAGGCTCTGCGGTCTTACTCTGCCACAAAATGCCATCCTTTTGCTCAAGTGACAGCCACCACTTGGTAATAAAATAGTTCAAAGTAGCCGTAACCTAAAAACTAAAAAGTGTCAAGGCCAATGGAAACCCATTTGGAGGGTTAACAACCAAATGAGCAGTGTTGCACAACAAAAGAACAGACACATCTTGATCTAACCGATTGATTGTGCGTGAATGATGGGCTTGACATTTCTATGTGTCCGTCAAAGACACCGCGGTCTGCCACAAGTGAGTCAGCAGTTACCTTTGATAGTCGTTTACTTACGTGATGCCAATTTTGAATTATCTACACCTGATATCACATATTAATTCTTCTCTGAATAATCCATAATTGTACAGCATTGACCCGGTGTACCAATCATATTGCTCCATTTTCAAATTAAAAATAAAAAAGTTGGACTGACCAGACAAAAATGTTAGGTATAAGGAAAGGTTCTATTCGTAACATCACTGTATGATATTTTAATAAGGGACCAAATAGCAGCAACAACATTATGCAATGACATTGGAAATTACAGTTTACACTTGCTTTAGAGTCAGTGTGACAGTCATTGCAATGGCCTAAAGTTGTCCTTTAAGCAGAGGTGGCCTCTAGTAGTGTTACATGCTTGACAATACATTAAATTTTTCACTGATAATATAAAATGAAATGCATTCCCCCAAAATATTCTACAGGAAAGAACAGGACAGCACAGTGGTCAAGGTCAAAGAAAGGACAGCGCAGTGGTCAAGGTCAAAGAAAGGACAGCACAGTGGTCAAGGTCAAAGAAAGGACAGCAATAGAACATGAACAGCAGAAGACAGCTGGAACAGTCTGCTGGTGCCCCAAGGCTGCCCAAGCATGCTCAGAAGAAGGAGGACTATCCCTCCAAGGTAACTCATTTCAACATGTAGAATAAAGCTTACAATTCAATAATATCGTACTCTGTTAAAGTTATATACAATGTACTAGTAGTATCCAGTATTGTGTTATTAGAAATGTAATGCTATTTAATGCAATATGCATTTTATAATTTGTGTCGTACAATTCCACATTGTTGAACCAAAATTCAGTTTGATGTACTGGGAAAGGAAGCATGGAAACTTCCCAGTTATGCAAATTAAGTTCATGCAAATATTCCCGTAACCTCACAGGTAGATTCAGACAAAAAAGATGGCAACAAAGACATGGCAGCCATCTTGGTTTCTATGGAAATTAGGTAGTCTATGCTACCTGAAACGTCTGACCATTTCCAAAATCATATCCAGTTGCTTGAGTAACTGTTTTTTTGGCATATCCCTGTAACCTTATACTCAGGCAGAAGACAAAAAAGATGTCGACAAGGACATGGCAGCCATCTTGGTTTCCATGGAAAGGTAGTGGATACTACCTGAAACATCTGACCGTTTCCAAAGTCAAATCCTGTTGCTTGAGTAACTTTTTTTGGCGTATCTCTGTAATGTTACAGGCAGAAGACAAAAAAGATGTCGAGAAGGACATGGCAGCCATCTTGGTTTCCATGAAAGCTAGTGGATACTACCTGAAACGTCTGGCCGTTCACAAGATGATATTTAGTTGCTTGAGTAACGCGTATCCCTGTATATAACCTTACAGGCGGAAGACAAAAAAGACGTCGACAAGGACATGGCAGCCATCTTGGTTTCCATGGATACCATCACCCTGGAGGATGCGGAGGCGGGGTCGTTGTCATGGCAACTGACTGACGTGGTGATGCAGATGGAGCAGTACGCCTCCACGGGACCGAGGCTGAAGGTCTGTTTTATTTTTACGAATCTTTTTTTTTTGTGTTAGATGTGTATGTAATATACATCAAGAGCAGTTCAAACTTTTAAAATGACAATTTGTACAGAAACACAGCAATTTTGCATTATCTTGTCTTGACTTGTCTGACTTTTGTTCCCTTTTTGACTTCAAAAAAATTTGTCTTCACTTTATTTGCATATCAATCAATAGTTTGTGTTTATAAACCTGCATTTCCCCTCTGGTCTCTCAGTCACTGACGAAAGCTAGTGGATACTAGCTGAAACGTCTGTCAGTGACCGTTTCCAAAATCATATCCAGTTGTTTGAGTAACTGCTTTTTGGCGTATAGTATTACCTGGATGTCTAACTTTCACCAACATATGCTGCCATGTGTTTTTTCTGAAATAAACTTGACTTAATCATTACTAAACTTGAACAGGAGCTGGTGAGGACGACGTATAACAAGTCTCTGCAGGACCAGAACTTTGCGCGGGTCGGGGCCAGGCTGTGTGGGGAGATGGCAGCGCACGAGGTCGACGGGGTCAAACTCAGGAGCGAAGTACTGACCAGATTACAGGTGGGTGAAAAAACAGCTACTCAAGCAACTAGAAAATCATATCTAATTGCTTGAGTGACTGTTGCTTGAGTAATTGTTTTTTTGCATATCTTATTACCTATGATGTCTAAGGATGTCTAACCTTCACCAACGTACAGGTGGGTGAGGTTACTGGGGGTACTTCAGGTGGATAATTTTTCAAAACGAGTAATATGGCAAACCTTTTCCAAATGTCTTGCTTTCATGAGGTGGAATCAATCAGTCTGTGTAACAAACAAAACAAGTTTTTTTTATGTAATAGTGTGAGGCAGTATACAGTTTCAGATAGATCTTTTCAACAAGATATTACATGATACACTTACTACACATTAAGTCATTCATAACACATGGCTTCCTTCATCTCAAATTGTTCACTTCTAGCTTCCCTATATATAATAAGTCTGTAATTCTTACGTTTTACAATTGTTTGTTTCTCCTTGTAGGAAGACTATAAGAAGAAGGAGTCGCTCCATGCGAGTGACCAGGCTGTATACCTGGGGTTTGTGACGCTGCTCTGTCAGCTGTTCGGAGTTCTACACATCAACGGGGAACCGATGAAGGCTCTGGTAGGACCTGTGTACGACACACTGATGGAGGTAAGGGGTGTGGTGGATACTGTTCAAACATATGATTTCCATTGTCACACAGTGTCACTGGTAGCCTGGGTGCCATCCTATTTGTATGCCGGGGCTCCCATACTCCCCACTAAGAATTTTGGCTATGTTTACTGTAACCGCTACTATGAATGTTTTGATCTCAAATTCAAACCTAAATAAATGCACAAGAGATATTCAGCTCAGTATTTCCTAGACGTAGATTTGGTTTAACGAATTTACAAAATGTATTTAGATATGTCATCTGATCAATCTGTGTGGTATAATGTACATTTTGTATGGTTTGCAGTTTTAAGACATGTTTTGATGCATTTCTATTTTTCTGCCAGCTTCTCAGTACGAAGTGTGCATCAGATGATGAAGTGCTGTGCTGTACTATGCAGGTGAGAAGGCTACTGAAGTTTTATTTCATGTAGTTTCATACAGCTCAAGAAACTTTGTGTGAGAGGCAAAGTAACTAATGCTGTACAAAAGTTCTGGCCAAAATAGGGAAAAATTGTCCAATCGGGAGGGTTTTATTCAAGTTAAAACCTTTGTCCCCACTCAGACTCAATTTGATAAAGGATCCTATAATTCAGTAAAACAAACACCTCATTGCTTGAACATGAATGGCATTCAATACTAATTGTAATGACAGAAATATTAACAAAAAACACAATATTTTCGTGTATACAACACTGACATCACTTTATACAGTGTCCTATTATCTGTTTTTACAGTTTAATAGATTGATGAAGAAAAGAAATATGACGTATTCAAATGACTTGTTCTTTCTGGGGGGATGGATATGGTGTGTTTGTTTCTAATTTGTACACCCTATTTCTCCAGTTGGAACATATAGGCCAGACCCTTGAGCAGTGTGACCCGTCACGTATGTCCTCTCTGATGAAGAAAGTACGAGACTGTGCACTGGGGAAGGACACCAGCCCGTTCGCGCGCTGCCTCATCATGGAAGTCGTGGAACGGCACGCCAACGGCTGGGAGCCTCTGCCACAGGACGCATCTGACTACTACAGCTGCACACTGGACAAGCTTATGTGTCAAAAGTAGTCACACTGTGTTCAACCAGGTTTTAGATATCGTTAAAATTTGCCACTGCATTTTTATCTCTTTTATTCATTTATCCAGGGTTAGCATATTGCCATGTTGGCGGTTTTCAAAGCTCCCTGCATAGGAACTATATCAGTAGTCACGGCTTGAAATCCTTTTTTCTGCATATACCTGCACTGGTGCAAGTTTTGTAGAACTTGGGCTCATACAAAACTAATAGTAAACTTGTTTACAGATCACTGAACTCATCTACAACAAACTTGACAGCTACCGTAAGGTAAAGCAATCTGTACTTAGAATGAAGTTTTTTTCATAGCTACATGTAGTAGACTAAGACCAGTGCAGCTTTGCCAAGGCTAGCATTTTCAGCCAAGCATTCTGATCTCTGGTTTGCTTGCTGCCTGATCATGGAAGTCGTGGAACGGCACGCCAACGGTTGGGAGCCTCTGCCGCAGGACGCATCTGACTACTACAGCAGTACACTGGACAAGCTGATGTGTCAAAAGTAGTCACACTGTGTTCAACTAGGTTTTCGGTATCGTTAAAATTTGCCACTGCTTTCTTTTTTAAATCCAATTTTAACGTCATTTTCCTCCAAAACGGGGGTGCTGCATAGGAACTATATCAGTCATCAGGGCTCAAAATCCTTTTTTTCTGCATACATAGCTGCACTGGTGCAACTTTTGTAGAACTTGCACAGAAGGAAGTTAAGTTGGATCACTGAACTCATTCACAACAAACTTGATACACACCATAAGGTAAAGCAATCTGTACTTAGAATGAAGTTTTTTCACAGCTACTTGTAGACAAGTAGACCAGGTGCAGTGCAGCCTTGCGATGCTAGTATTTTCAGCCAAGCATTCTGATCTCTGGTTTGCTTGCTGCCTGATCATGGAAGTCGTGGAACGGCACGCCAACGGCTGGGAAGCTCTGCCACAGGACGCATCTGACTACTACAGCAGCACACTAGATAAGTGATGTGTCAAAAGTAGTGTCGATTTTAGCCGATTAGTTTTAAGTAGTGTTGATTTTAGATTTCGTTGACAATTGCTACTGCATAGAAACTACAATGTATTATGTCAGTTGTTTTTTTTTTTAATCCAATTTTAACAGATTCTGATCATTTTTCCCTGGAACGGAGGTTAGTCATGCTTGCATCAAATGCAAGTCTTTTTTTTTTGGAGCAAGATTTCAATGGCTGGTTGCCCTTCCGAATGCCAACCCAAACCCTAGTAGGGCCCAGTCCTTTAAATTTGTTGTTGAAAATATGACTCTACAGCCTGGGTGCCATCCTCTGTAGTTTTCGCCGGAAAGGAATGTCGCTGGCTTCTGTGGTAGCCAGCGACGTTAGGGACCTGGCGGAACCTACAGAGGATGGCACCCAGGCTCATGACTCTATGTGAACTTCTCATCATGATACTAGTAGGGGGTTGGAATTCTGTGTCTCCAAATCCTGAAGCACTTACTGCCACCAAGTACAGTACGTAGGGGTATCTTCACTAGATAGATAGCATTAAACAACGCTTACAGTTAGATGTGCAATGGTTAGGACTGGTTTAACGGGGTCGCTTATTGAGAAGGTGGCTGCTACAATGAGTCTTCCAAGAACCTAGTACTAGAGCAAGAGGAGCAGTTTTGTTGGATTTACATGTAGAACTAATGTTCTCAAACAAAACAGATGGTGAACTGGCTTACAAGCTTGGTAGATAAGAGTAGTTTATCCTCAAAATGAGGCAAGGTGTTACACACAGTTTTGGATAACTTATGTGGTAGACTACGAGCAATGTGGCTTCACCACAGCTAGCACACTGGGCCACCCTACACATGTACTGTTCTTGATACTATTAGATACATTGTAGATGCAAAAAGGAACTTCATCTGTAGTATCAACATGCATTTATTCAGACACTTGTTACAGTATCTGAACTAACTACAATGATATGTTTCACCTTAGGTACAGATTCAACAGACTAGTCTCTGCTTAACTTACAGCACACTCTACAAATATACAGTCATGCATGCATATACAAAATAATAGGCTGTAAAGTGACTGGAAAGAATATGTAACACATACATGTAAGAACCTATTAACAACTTCTATGATGCACATTTCTTGAAGTTGTTAAGAAGTCAACTCTGAGAAACACTTAATATAACATCTGTTCTACAACCTTAACTAAGCATTCCCTACATGTACATTGCAGATTGCACTTGACTTTCTATAGCTGCTCGTTATGTTTTTGCTCTGTTTACTCTTCTTCTTCAAACCAATAAGGTCAAAGACCTGGACCAGATGTCTGTCACCATGGTGACTGATGTTGTGTTACATCATGTGGCAATTTTATAGCAGGAGTGATTTAGACTCCTGTCACCATGTGTATCTAATGGATGTGTTTGAGTAAGAATTAACAGAGCAGACCATTTGCGAAGGTAAACATTATGCATTTGCTTTGCAAATGTTACCTTTCTAGTTCTAAGTATTGTCTAGTTGACAAATTCATAACATTTACAAAATATGCATGCAGACAAGATAGAACTGGGAATAAATAATGTATGTAGACTAAGTGTTGAACACGAAACATACCACCTGACTACAAGTAACGTTACATGTACAAGATAATGTCTAATATAGTTTTTAGAATGTCTCTGTGGAAAAAGCCATGTATTTTTATTTTAACCTAATTGAATGTTGCATTATGTACTTATTTTATGATGAGCAATAAAGGCTATGTACAGATACAATTGAACCAAGTCTACCTCTTATTTCTTTCACAGTATTGTTTGCATTGTGTTTCGTCATGCCAAATACTAAATAGTTCCTATAAGAAAAGGAAGCTTGTTAATAAGTTTCTTATTATTCCTTAATACACTTATTAACAAGTCTGAATTTTACATCAAAATATTAAATGACAACAAATGTTTCCAAACACTACACAGTTCCATCATATGCTGCAAAAAGATACATTTCTCACTTTTCACAATTTCTCACAATGTTTTATCTTTCTTAGTTATTGCTTTTGTCTTGAGATTGTCTTACAGATTAATTTTGAACATTATAAATTCTCTGTGAACACAGTCAAACTTACTTTTTACAACTGTGCAAATTCCTATTCTCTTTCTTCCTAATCTTGGAATGGAATTTTGAAATGTTACAAAATTTTACACTTATCAATTTCCACAATTCCATGACAGAAGTTATGCTGAAAAAAGGCTCAGCAACAGTAACTGTTGGAAGTTTTTTTTCATGAAAGACAACATGGTGAGGAAACAAACTTGGACGTCTTTTGTGTATTTTTTGTTTTGTTTGCACTTAATTAATTTTGTTTCTTCAAAAGCTGATAAAGATTTTTATGACAACAACGTATGACATTATGACTCCTCAAAACAACACAGTCTTGAACCCGCCAAGCTGAGTGTTCCTCCCTACGATAGCTGAGAAGTGCGGCTTCTTGCTGTCTGTAGATGTCTGCTTGGCAGCAACAGAAGGAGTGCTGTTGGGTACACAAACATTCATCAAACACAGAACAACATAATTACTTTCTAACCATAAATCCATTGATTGCAGCTGCAATTACAGTGGTTGAAATGCTTTTCTTCAGTGCTCTGCAATATTGCAGATGAGTCAGAATTTTGTTCTGGAATTTGGAAATATTTTCTGCAAAATAATACACAAGCGTCCATACTACAACCTTCTCAACTTAATAATGCAAAATTGTAGGATGTAGGATTTTTGTTCTGCAATATTGTAAATTCATCAAACACAGAACGACTTCAAATCATTTTCACCACTGACAGATTGTGACTGTGAATATGATGCAGCCAGTATTTTTTTTACCCAATTTTTATTCATAGGAGGCTCAAACTGGCCTGCAGGTTGCTTTTACTTGAGGTCATGAGGGAAGAGGTAAGGGTCAAACATAATATACAACAAATTTCATATCATTTCAATTGCTGCGATAAACAAAACTGTACACATTCTTCTACATACATGATACAAAAATGCATCAGAGTGCGAGCTGGTACAATGTATATTTATGATTTGCGTCTCTTTGTTTCGGTCATTTCTGTATTTCTTGGCAAATCAAATCACTTGTCAGGCAAACTAGTTTATACCCAGTCTGGTTCTGTCAATACAAAGAAAGGAGTGTCTGTAGAGAACAGCCTAGGGCTATAGAGAACACCAGCGTTAGGGAAGATTTACACGGGTCAAAAAAATCTTCACCAGCGTCAAATGCCGCACGGTGCGTTCTGTAGGACAGATTTCTTTTAGTGTGCCATGCGTCGATTTTTGTGTGGCACATACAGATGCATGTTCAGAACAGATGTAGCCTCCGTAGCAGGCTTATAGAACTGGGGGTTTGGTGATCTTCAGCTGTTTTCTGATTAGCCTAGTTTTAAAAATGGGTAATTCAACCAGGCCGGCTATGTTGTCTACATGCAATCAGAAAATAGCACATAAAAGCTCCTGAAGACCCCCAAAACCCCCAGTTTTTGGCATGCTATGGAAGCTAGTTCAGATGCACCACAGGAAAATCGCTGTGCGGCGGCAAGCGGTAGGCTTGTTTACACACTCAAAAAATCTGTTGCACCATGCATCATTAGACACAGGCCAAATTATATTTTTTGCCCTGTGTGACCCAGCCTTAGGGAAGATGAGTGACTTACTTTGTGATCATATCGATGAGCTGCTGTGTTGCCTTGGCCTTTTTGTGCCCGGCACCAAACAGGTTCGACTGGATCATGTGGGCCTGTAGGGGAATTGGAACAATGTTTCAATCAATGGGATTAAAATTCTAACTCTCCTTTTTCTTAGTATCCATTTTATAAGTCTTTGATCTCTATTCCCTAACAGGGAGTGTGGAGGTTATGTTTTCAGTATTGTTTGTCCATTTGTTTGTTTGTTTGTGAACAGTATAACTTAAGAAGCTTTACATGCAATGTCATAAAACTTGGTAGGTGGGTAAGTCTTGATGAGATCTAGAAATGGTTAGATTTTGGGCCGCCCTAGTGGCTTTTGCTGGTACTGCAGCAGAACTTCCAGTTTTGATATCTCATGATCTGGACATGCTAGGGTCATTAAATTTTTGTTGGTAGATAGCTCTTGAGCTAGGGAAGAAGTGACATGAGTTTGGGCTCCCTAGCGCCTTGTTCTGGAACTGCAGGGCAGTTTGTTGAAAAATCTTAGAGATTCCTCTCGTACCTTCTTGAGGCTCTTGAGTGCGGGCTCCATGTTGCCTTGTGTGAGTCGGATGGTGCCGCTCAGCTGGTATGACTCTGCAACCTCCTCGCTGTACTCACCAAACGCTGACATCTTGGGTCGGAGGTTAAACCGCAGGGCCTCCAGCGCTTCCTGAGAGGGTGTAGGGGGAGATGATGAGATATTGGAGTTTTCTATTTTACACAACAAGTAATGTCTCTCACCTTGAAAGAAGCAGTACTCCCAAGGAAGCATACCGTAACTAATATGCAACAGAGCTTTCAGGGTACTTAGCACTGTCTGTCTGTCACACAAAACACACAGTCCTTACTTTGAGACCCATGAAGGACCAGCTATTTACACCTTCTAGGTCACAAATAAGCATATAATTGGTGTGAAATTAATTAGGTACAGTACTGACATTTAGGGATTAGGTATTTTGGACCTGTACCTAATCAATTTTTCCAGTACAGAACCAGTACTGTATACTGGTACACAGCTCTACACATACTAGTATATCATACATAATACATGTCTAAAAGCTTTACAAGAACCACATCTGACTACAAAACTATATTGAAGGAGCACAAACACCAGTAAAGCTGACCTCCTGTTTGCCCATCCTGACTAGCAGCCTGCATCGCTGGTCCTGTACCCTCAGTGTCTCTGGGTGGTGAGGTCCGTACGTCACCTGGTAGATACCCACACACTCCTCCAGGTACGTCTCTGCTGAAGCTGTATATACACAACACAAGCATCAGAAGTATGTTCCTAATCTCCAAGCAGATCTTTTGGTGGCTGTACCTGTCCATCCTATCACCTAACTTGTCCCCTCAACAACAAGGAGGTCAAGGGACTAGGTAGGTACGTAGGTAAAGACAGTATCAAATTGGCCAAGCAGTATCCATTTGCCAGAGAGTTACTATTTTGGGTGGTGAAATGAAATAACTGGCAAATGGCCAATTTGATTCTGTCTTTGCAGCCACCAAAATATCTGCTTGGAGATTTAGTATGTTTCAGCTGAGGTTGCACAACACAACACAGACATCAGCAGTTGGAGTCATGTTGATCACCCCATCTTGTCATGAGAGTTTCACAGATGTTCATGACTAGAAGGTCTAGAAGGCTATAAGCATTAAGTCTAAAGTGCTCTTCTCAGTCCAATAATAATCTATTCGGTATACCTTCTCCTTCTGCGATGTTTGAAGCTGAGTACGCCATGGCCAGTGCGTACGCCGTCTTCCCGATCTCCACACTCCCTGACTCGTAGCTGGCTCCAGAGATGGAGTGAGCCTGTAGGAAATACTCCACAGCCTTGTCATGGTCTGTGTCGTCACCCTTACTCTGCTCTATCTGGGTGCTGGGTTAAGGCTATCATATCCCTGTCTATAGTATGAATTAGTTAGGGTTAGAACCAGGCCCTGTTCTGGATTGTCTCTGCATATCCAAGAACATATCCTAGACACAGTTCTAGACTTACCCAGAACCGTGTCTGAACTGAGGCTAAGCATGGGTCTGGATAAAGCACGATTCTGGATACAATAGAAGCTGCTACAGCAAGAGAAATACAGGAACATAAACTCTGAAGTCTTTTACATAATTATGAACAGTTACAGACTGATTTACCTGATGAAATTGAACATTTTGAATGTTTCAGCTATTTTCTCCTTTTGAGCCCTGAACTTAATGGCTATATTCATGCAGTGATTAGCCTGCCCTAGCTATACTGACTAACACAATAAAAGTTGAGGCTCTAGTGAAATGTTAATCATATAATGATCAAACATACTATCTATGCTATGAGAAATACCATTTTGCAAGGATACCCTCCCCAGATCCTGGTACACAGGAATCAGCTGCACACTGTCTTCTCCATGGTTCTCCTTAATCAGGTCTTCAGCCTGAACAAGACAAAATCTTAGCTAACAGTTTCAAATACTTGATATCCTGACAATAACTGAGATGTACTATTCACAAACAAAATGTCATTTGGAGTACTTCTAGACAAAATCTTAGCCAACAGTTCCAATTTTCTTTGCCTTGCCTATGGTAACTTTTTTTCTGTACGCATTTAACTCTTTCAATTCAGGGATTCTCATCCCTGCTGCAAGGTTTGCTTTTGGTGTTTTGAAATAAATTTGAAGATTACTCAATGCAAGGACTTGTTGATATCTTGACAATTACTGAGCAGTACTATTCAGAAACTCTGAGTATTTAGACAAACGTTCAGAATTAAATATTACCAAGAAGATAAAGATAAATGTTTCGTTACCTTTTCCATGAATCTTGCTGCTTTTGAAGGATTCTTGTCAGCAAGGTACAGTCTAGAAAGAAAACCATGTTTTACAATTTAAAACGAAATTTCTAACCTCAATACATTTTGTACATGTATAAAGGAGAAAAGGCAGTGCTAAACTGGAAACAGAGCAAAAACCATATGTTTTCCTTTGGTAAACATAATGAAATGACTGACATGAACTTACTTTCCCTGAGCGATGGCCACCCTAGTCTCCAGGTCTGCCTGTTCCAGTCTGTTGAGGCCGGGTACCTTCAGTCTCTCCTCACACACCTTAGACGCTCTGTTTAAGGAGTGCTCGGCCTCACGAAATCTTACACTCAAGTTAAGGAAAGGGTAAAGAAAATCTCAAGAAGTCTACAGCTTCAATCTTTAATACATTAGAAAATACTGGATCCCATATGCATAACTTACATTACACATTTCCCACTTAAAAAATTTGTTATGATCATTTCAATCTGTGCTCTATAGTGCTTTCATCTAAGCCCTCGTGTTGAGAATTTTCTGTCTTCCACATTATTAGTATTACACAGTAGCCATTGCCAGCAACAAGAGAGACCAGCGGTGACTATGGAGAGCACGTCAGCAGAACATACTGCACATTTGCAAAACCTGTAATGTATTGTGCATAGCACTTTGAGGATGACACCCGTGTATGGTTTTGAAATGTTATGTTGGAAAAGATATTGTCTGCAACAGGCAAAATTCTGATGCAATGTTGACAAAACATCCAGTGAAAACTGTGAAAAATCAGGGTTTCGCGCAGGCGCAGTACGTTCTACCGACATGCTTACAAGTACCAACATCAGTGTAGACTGTAATCTTGTCATCATGTTGTGTAGCCCTCGGCAGTAAAAGGATACTTTTTCTGAGAAGTGAGAGCCCTGCCCAGGATGAGGTGCATGTTGACCAGGACCTCCAGGATCCGAGCTTTGGTCTCGCTGGAGTGAGAAGTGTGCACCCCTCCCAGCAGGATAGAACGTGCCGTCTCTGCATGCTGTTGGGCCTGGGGAGCCAAGCCTGGGACAGACAGTAGGGGCAGGGTTGATCATTGATATCTGCTGCATCTATAGTAGGGCTGCGGACCGGTACACTGTACCGGTCCAATACCGTAAAAATCGTTTCGGTACAGGTCCAAAATACCGGATCATGAAGTAACGAGTATATACCGAAATAGCTAGCTAGTTTACACCATGTATATGACTAAAGATAGGTAAATCCTACCACTAAGACGAAAAATTAGCACTGGAAAAGACGTTAACAGTTTAACACCGTCGATTGATTTGAGATCCTCAGTCTCACTAGACATTGCGAGAGTGTGGCTGATCCAGGGTTGTGATTGGTCAACAAACTCAAATCAGGTCAGAGGCCTTTGTTGCTTTTGTGTTGTGTCTGTATTTTGCCGCGTAAGCCTCCGTGAAGAACACGTGTTAATTTGTCAAATTGTTCAGGTACAGGTCCGGACCTGTACCTAAACCTCTGTACCGGTACCTGTACCTGTACCTGATGTTACGTTTAGGTACGCAGCCCTAATCTATAGCATAGGTCTGTGCTACATGCCTATCCATATGCCTGAACGGGTTAGGGTTAGGATCAGGCACAGTTCTGAATAGTCTCTGCCTATCCAAGAATGTAGATTTGCGTGGGTCTAGATATGAGTGGGCTATCCTGAGAATCATGACAAAGAAATTTTGAAAACATTTAATTTTGAACAAAAGCCAAGACAGCATTCAGCCTGGGT
Organism: Branchiostoma belcheri; assembly: GCF_001625305.1. Lineage (NCBI taxonomy): Eukaryota > Metazoa > Chordata > Leptocardii > Amphioxiformes > Branchiostomatidae > Branchiostoma > Branchiostoma belcheri. The sequence goes on from NW_017804353.1 coordinate 869,945, forward strand.
ACCATCCATTTTGCAACAGAGCTCCTTGTCATACCCCGAAAAAAACACAGATGGCTCCCAGGCTAGACAGCATTTGTATTTGAAGAACAAAGTAGTTCAGTTTACACAAGTTTGAACTCTTTGACCATTACTCTTACCCCTGCTCTCAGAGCACAATATTAGGCCACACCATTTTAATTTCTTGGTTAACGGATTCGCCGCTTCATTTTTTTCTGATTTACAAATAAAAATAAAAATCCAGAATCAACTGCAAAATGCTCATATTTTGCCCTGAACAGTTGAAAACAGACGTTTTCATCCTAGTTGTTACAGTTATTCCATCTTTCAATGCAATGGTATCATTAAAAGTTCAAAATTCATTGTTTAAATATTGAACCAGCCTGGTGTGTTGCCTTCATGGCTCCTATTGTACCATTTTGGGCCATAATAGGATGCCTAGGCTTGTTTTTATTTTTATTTTTTTTTCGCCCGCCCGTTCTATTATTTTTCTAGAAAAATCCGTTAACCAAGAAATTAAATTGGTGTGGCCTTAGTACCTACCCCTGAGTTCCAGATAGCCGGCTGCCAGGTTGGTGTGAGCCTCTGCCAGTCTCCAGTCACCATCTCCATACACAACTCTGGACAGGGCCGTACATCTGACTAACTCTGCTATACACTCATCTACCTGCAATAAACAATATCAGCCATACATCTGACTAACTCTGCCATACACTCATCTGGTGAACATGATTAAATCACCATTTTACAATGACTAAATTAGTGACAGACAAGATCCTGGTACATTTATATGGTTCTACCAGGTATTGAAAACATGTGTATAACTTTGTGTTTAAAACATATGAGTAGACCACAATGTATATCTTTCAACCTAAAACCATATTCTCCAACAAAAAAATGCAGTTATCATCTTGTATACCTGTAGTAGGTAGAAGGTGAACATACATGTGTACATGAGATTAGGATCCATCCAAACCATCCATACCAAATCACCCGGATGGAGGCCTGGCAAATCCCCGTCTTGTATGTATCAGCAAGGAGGTTTAACCTTCTTGGTATCCGGCACACAATGATTTACATCATCACCAGGACTCCAGGAAGAAAAGACTGTGTGAATTGTCGCACTAATGGAGGTCCTAATCAAACAAACAAACAGACAAACAAACAAACCTTTTTGTCCCCCCGGTACTTCTTGGCCCTCCTCTCCGCCTTCCTGAGCAGCTCCGACGGAGGCGTCATGTCCACCCCATTCACCAGACGTTTCTTCTTACGTCTGGTTTTGCGGCGGGTGCTCGGGGGTCTCTCAGAGTCCACCTCCGACTGCCCTGTCTCTGTTTCCTCCTCACTGGAGATTGTACAAGAAATCAGTGTATTGGACCTAAAAATAGGTAACCATAATAATCAACCTGGCTGGACCTGTGCATGACTGTGGCCGCTATGCATCTGAGACCATGACGCCTGCGGATGATTGATAATAGTCTTCATAATTTAACATAATTTGTTATCAGCTCGGGGTCTCTCAGAGTCCACCTCAGACTGCCCTGTCTCTGTTTCCTCCTCACTAGAGATTTCACAACAAATCAGTGATGGAACTCAAAAATTATAGCCTGGTTACCAAACCTATTATAGCTCCTGAGTCCTATAGCCTATTTGCGGAGAGGCTGTAGGTTGTCTACGGCCGCCATGCTTCTACCCTGAAGCCCGCGGATGATTGATTGATTGATTGTAGGACTCAGGAGCTATAATAGGTTTGGCAACCAGGCTACAAAAATTAGGCATCAAATCTTTATGGTCAAGAATGTCTGTAGGAAACCCGACATGCTCTTTTTCGTAAGGCCGCATTGATTTGGCAAATAATAGACTCTACATTTTCATTTCTTCACATTTTCTTTTTTCCTTTGGAATTGATTTTGGCATTCTATGACATTAGTACTGTTTTTCCCAATATTTTTTTTGTTGCAATTTGCAGCATATAAGTATATTTGGTTATAAAGCATTACCCCACTCTCCATTCAGACCCTCATGAAAGGCTTCTGAGCCTTACCTAGGTGAGTCCCTGGCTGTTGATTGGTCGTCTCCATGTTGCGAGGGTGAGGGAGGGGGTTCTGCAGTAGGGATGTCCACTATGGGTATAACAGGTGCAGGTGTCGACACGACTGGTGGTTCTTCTGGCTCAGGGTCACTCATTGGGAAATCATCGAAATCTGCCATGGCTGAACGATTCTGTGGGGAACACAGTTAAACTGTTATTTTTTGTCTGATAGTTTATTTATTCATTTTATATACTTTAAATGTGGTGAAAATGTCATTACAATATGTAATTGATATTCTGTTATTCATCAAATTCTCCCCCCTTTGCGTCTTACTCCAACAGAGGGGTGTTGCACTGTAACTTTTCAAGATCAAGATATTCCTTAGAATCACAAAATTTATTTCTATATTTATTTGACCTGCCTCAAGAATTAACGGGGAGTGCCCTAATTCCGACCCATCCCTAATACCGAACTAGTTTGAAAAATCCTTGTTGCGGCGTTATGCATGGGAGCACGTGCCTAAAAATAACCACAAGAATGGACAAAGTTTTTGTGTTGATACCGGTAATCTCACAAAGTTTGTTGTAGTTCGTACACTCCTACAACAGACGAGTGAAAAATCTGTGTGAATTCGACGCTTGTTCGCGGGTTGACGAGCGTGTCAAAAATGCAGGTTTTGCTTTTCAAACAGCCACTTTGGAGCAAGTCGCGTAATAGTAAAAAGAGGACTTGTTTGGGACAGAAAAGCAGTTGTAGATAGTTTTAGTCATAATTTGTGTATTATAATCTCTAAACTCTCTTCTCAGATCGACCTGTGTTAAACACTAGGTCGGAATTAGGGCACCCCTATTGCGATAGAACGTTCCACCGGCAAAATGACCGAAAACCTGCCGTGCGTTTCGCGAACCATTACGCTTGGGTGCAAGCCGCTACACTGAAGTGAAATACACACACAGTGCACGGGGAGGTCGGGTTTCTGCTATTTACATATCAGAAAAGTATTCTCAACTGCGTCTGTAGAAGTGACGTGTTATGAGCGGCGTTCTCTCACGACGTCGCGTTGAACGGGTTATTATCGGCAAAGTGTCTTCAAATGTACATTTCCTGACCGTTCAACGGCTCTTTTCCGATGGGTTCTGAATTTCGGATACAAAGCCGATCGTTTTCCGACAATATGTATCGGATTTACAACGGGTACTTTCTCCCACAGGATCCCGTCGCCGGTCGCCTAGGCAACAAGTAACAAACCGCTGGCAGAGGGGGTTTCCCGGCTTGGATATTGCCATGGCGACAGTCAAGATTGACACATCGACTCACGTGTCACCATGGGAAGGTCACATGACCGTCCTGACGAATATATTACTACGCAGTTCTGAATGAATGGGTTGGGGACATTCTACCCTTTGCAACTACAAGTTGTACTACTAATTTTCCCCACAGGATCATCATATATTCGGAGAGTGTTTTTTTCCCTATTTTCATTCCAATTTTACTGAAATCCCCTTGTAAGTGGCATATATTCTTGTTGTAACGTCACAATTGTACATTTAATATATGTAATTACACGTCTTCATTTTCAAAAGTGCAATCTGCAGGATTAAAGGTTTAGTTGAGTTTGTTAAATGATTCTTACATTTATATGTGAGAATTATTCAATTCAATGGTCGTGTGCAAAATAAAAAGTCGATACAATGAAGCTGGGCACGAACGCACGGACTACGAGCCACCGCCATACGTATACGGCATGTGGCAATGATGACTTATGAACACAATACAACGATTTCTATGGTAGGTCCGTCTTTAGGACTCCTGAAACATGTACAAGAAACTGGAACATAAGTCAATCACACAATATCAATCATGACAATAATAGCATAGCATGGGATTCGAACTGGCGCCGTTCTGGCAGCCACGTATCGCAAAGCAAGGCAAGGAGGCAGCGACTCTACCGACTGAGCCACTCGCGCGCGCGCTACAAATGACGGTCGCCGTGTTCAACTTGAAGAACAAAGCGCAATACAGAATGACATGATAAACGTCGCATATGGCGTACAAGATTAACCTCAGGAATAAATAGTAACTATTATACGACATAGGTGAATTTCAAACATTTGTTACTTTCCATTTCCTTTGAAGAAACTCGAACCGCCACGTCAATAGTGTAATATTTGCACAAGCAAAGTACGGAGTTCGCCATGGCTCAGCGGGATGATTGCAAGAACATTGGTGAATATTGCGAGATCCAGAGGTCGTAGGATCGTATCCCGACACAGATCTTTTCTTTATATCTTTTTTTCCCTCCTCCTTTTTTTTAATTAATATCTCTTTTTTATGCCTTTCCTCTGAATGAATTTTTTTATACTTATCAATTATAAATTACGAGAAATTTCTATCACACCGACAAAGGGATTATCTCTCCCAAGTGTTGTTTGTACTTTTACAGGGTAACCTTACAGTTTGATTTGATTTGATTAACAATGCACTACACGTGGGACACAGGCAGCTGTTGCAAATGTATGTGAAAAAAACAACAACAACAACAACGTATTAAGGCTTGTAGGGCTAGTCCTTGCATCAGCCGCCCTGCAGCTCTTTTTGTGCTATCTCCAATCAGGTAGTGTGTATTGTTTTTGCTTCGGTCGGCTCTCGATACAGCATGCTGTTTCCTGAAAAAGAAATATAATAGTATTATTTGTCTATCGAGTATCATTATGTAGCATAAAAAATAAGTGCCAAAGAACGCACAGTAGCCTAGTTATAGTTAGCGAAGGCGACAACTGTGTGGGAAGACTTGTGCAGGGTCCGTGAGGCAGTGGAAGAATGATGTTTAACAGACCAGGCAAGGTAGGTTCGTTTTTGTGTCGATCTGCCGTTTACAGAGCTGCTGCAGTGCTGGTTTGCTCTGCGTCACCGCCCTTCGGTGTAATCTGATATTCTTGAAAGCCACCGCCACTAAAGCAGTTCAATGACGCTTTGAGGTAAAAAGTGACGCTTAATACGAATTTCTACAAATAATATCCTGAAATCTGTGCTGCTTCTTGGCTTTCTTTGCAGACCAGTGCGGCGGCGGCTATTATTTTTTTCGGGGGTTGGGGGAAGCTGATCGATGCGGGTTTTGGCCGCGGAGGGAGTTTGCCCGCGGAGGGAGTTTGCCCGCGGAGGGAGTTTGTTGGGCGGCGATACTCGTGTTGATCAGCGGCCCACCCCAAAAACAATGGCGCCGCCACACCAATCTGCGAAGAAGGCGGTAAACTTGGTCAACCTAAAGTTTTCTAGTCTGTGTAACGCAAACACTGCCGTCCGCAGCTTTAGTGGCCCCTTCCCGCAGGGCGGCCGGCAACCGTAATTTTAATCAGGCTAAAAGTTTTCAAGTGTTTCAAAAGTGTCCATTTCAATGGTCTTCATTATCATCGATATCAGTTGACTGTATTTTGTATTTAGGCAAAGCTTATTTTAATAGTAATCAACAAGCAAAAAAAAAATTGAATCGAATGCCTAATTCATATGACTAACCTATGCTACATTTATTTGGGTAATCAGGATGTAACGCATATTATGACCTCTGGTGACCTATGGGGGAAACCGATACGTGGCCGACGTTCGTCGTGTATGTGTCGGAAAACGGCCGGGAAACTAATGGGCGGACTCCATTGATTCGGCCCGATTTTTGGCCTTTCGTCGGTTCTAATGTAGGGATTATCAGTACTAAAAACCCGACACATGTATGATATCTTTCTGTTAACAACCAGTTGACAACCCGATCTCCCCGTGCACTGTGACAGCTGTACAGCTTTAATCGTTGTAATCTTTATCTGTCAATATTATGTCTCATGTTGCGCGGGTTTTTGGTCAGATAAACTATTACCAAAGGTCTGTGCGTTTGCATGGAACATAGGTCGGAATTAGGGCACCCCCCGTTAATAACAATATAACTTTACTCAAATATCTGATGCCATAAGTTTAAGGTTCAGGTAGGAAAATTTACATTTCATTTTCAAAATTTTTCAGTGAAATTACGTTATATTGTTTGTATAATTGACCAGCCAAATATCACAAACAAAATATCAACCGCCCCCCTCCCCGAGAAAAAGATTATTCCTCACAAAAAAAGAACGACACCATTTATGACTATGGTCAGCAACCCAAAACAGTCTTACACAACTTACCTTATGTTTGTGTACTGTCCTATCACAAGATTTGGGCTTCAAGCTGCTTTATTTAACGATTTGTAGGGAAAATGGTGCATCTGTATCTGTGTCTAGCGTCCAAACATCAACTATGACAACTGCTCGGCTCGTCACCAGGGTACGCTGTATTACATAGTAAAGAGAACTCAACTTTCAACTTTGCACTTTGACACAAATCTCGTGTCCAGGGCATCTCATGCTTTAGTGACAATCCATTACTAGTATCTTTGACTATGTATAATCAGCTTTTTGCGTATTAGAAATTCTTCGTAGCAAGGAAGAATATTAACGTCAGATTATATATCAAAATCATATATTTTAGACCTCTTTATACGACATATAATATTGTATTTTTAGCAACGTACAATCCTTTTTTCAACCCACTATATGTAGATTAGTGTACGTTCCCCTACTGAAAAAAATGGCGGGATCGGATGTCAAACGCACATGAAGCGTGTTTTTCCCTCAGAATTTCCAAAAATCAAACGATTTGCCGCATGGAAAATAGATAGCGAAGGTTTTATAGTCAGCGACAGCTGTTGGGCAAAAACTGCGTCAAGGGCATGTGAGTATGGATCATTTTGCCGCCTACACTGTTGTTTTTGTGTACCGGTACCACGATATTTGATACGAAGACGGTATTTTTGAACGTACATGTACGTTTTGAGTAGACTTTTTCTGTTCCAAAGTGGAGTATATACACACAGTTTGCCTTGGTTTTCGTGAGCATAGATTCAAGCTGATGTTTTAGTGTCGTCGCTACGAAATATAACGTTACCTATATGTATCCTAGGTAACTAGCCTGTTGCTAAAGAATTTTTATAGCTTGTCGTAAACATCTGTATTCTGACCTTCATCGTCCTGATTTCAAAGGACTAGAATTTAGAGGACAAGAGAAAAAAAACAGATTTACGTCATTCCTACGTCATTACGTAAGTGATGCCTATGATAACAAGGGAAGCTAAGTCTAAGGTCTCATTAGAATTATAAGGCAATGCAATTATAGATAATCATCATATACAGGGGTTTTTCTGAACAGGGGAACAAGGGCGCAGCGCCCTCATGTAACAAACCAGCGCCCTCATATCAATTTTCAGATTGAAGCATAAGTCTTTTTCAAAATCATCTTTTTCCAGTAAAAATACAAAAACAACACTACACAACAATACATTCTAGCATTACAAACTATGTTACTCTCATAAAAATTCCAAAATCTTACAACAAAGTTGAAAATTTAGCTCTAGTAGTAAAAGTTTGAATGGAATAAACAATGTTCATTGAAAACTTGCTTAAAAACATGTAGCTAGACCTCCTTCATTTGCATACTATAGAACAGGCTCTGAAGTGAAATATGAGACCTGAGTTTGTAGCAGCTTGGATGAATGTGTTGCAATTGTGCCATGGGAAAGGTTTCAGCTTGTGGCAAACCCAATGTTGTCATCTGGAGCTACTAGAAACATTGATCACTTAATTGTGTAAGTGTATAAAGGGTGATTTGCAGATTGTGTGTACTGTTGATTGTACTTATATTTTAAAAGTGAAATATGCAATGCATGAATAGAAATTTGGGAAATGTGCATTGAGGTTGAGAGTAATCAAATTTCCCCCCTCAAGTAGCCTCAAAATGTCCCATTTCAACTTCAAATTTTCAAAGGCTTCACACCAACCCCCCCTCGGTCGCTTCGCTCCCTCGCCGTGATATTGCTCCCTCATGCAAAATTTTTCTAGAAAAACCCCTGATATACTAGTACTAGTAATATATTTGCCTGTAGCAATCATCTGTTTTGAAAATACAAGCACAAAATCAAACTAAAGCATGGGGGTTTACGAGAACTATTTACAGAGAAACGAACTCCTAGTATGACCGGATGTTTTGAAAGTTGATATCCTCTAGAAAGCTTGGAGTCCCTCCAAGTAATGATATATCGTGGTATGCCCTGCTCCGGGCTCGAAATATTACTAGGCACATGTGCACCCAAAATTGGAGCTGTGCACCCGATTCTTTTCTTTGGATGCACTGATGCACTCAAATAATTCATAGGTTTAACATATGTTAAGTTGTTAAATGTATGAACACAACATATTCTTAACATCTACATGTGTAAGTGTCAGAAAAATGAAACATAATTAGTTTTTGTTGACAAACTTGACATTATAGTCTAATTTATACTAATTTTATCTTATATGGTGCACCCCCAAAAAATTTTTGTGCACCCAATTTTTCAGGTTGGGTGCACCAGTAGTGCACCTGTTCCCAAAAATGAATTTCGAGCCCTGCCTGCTAGAAGCCAGTTAAATTTAGACCCTAGCCGGGCACATTCTAACCCCAACCTGCCAAGTTGCTGTAGCAAAGAAGGGAGTTTCTGACCAACTTAACGGACACATTTATATCTTTCCTTTTTACTAGACGTAAGTATTTTGTTTCTGGTCATATTAAGATTCAGTAAGTTATTTTATTATTATTACTACAGAATGTTTTTAACATGAAATTTAAAAGAGATCCGGCCTAAATAAAATATGAGAGAGGTTGAAAGTTAAGTTTTAAGAGCTGACATTTTGCATATGGAGACTGAGTGGGGTCATATTTCTGTACCAAACAGAGTGCAGTTAACCTGCAAACGGGTACAGCTATTATTAACATACAAACATGTCTTAACCAGTGTGTATTACCCACAAATCGTGATGCAATTGCATGTACTTGTTCCAGGAGAGATGCCATCATGGTAAAAATAGCCCCTGGGATGAGTTGATATCAGAGATTGCATATATGGTAATGCGAGCGTCGTCACTCTCTCACAGTGAAACATGGAAAAGCAGAAGGAGTATTGGCGTGCTTGGTGGAATAACTTCAAAAAGTTGGGCTTTCTTTCTGCTGTTTTTTGTTGCTTTTCTCCTTCAATGAGTTGGTCTTTTCTGTTTCATCTATCTCCTAACTGTGTTTTCTAGCACAATGATATTATTAATAGCTGTATCTATTATATAATTACTATCTAATGACTGCCTCTGTGTGGTTTTCCACTGTCTGTTTTGATTAGAAGGTCATGAAAAGTCATAGATTCCACAGGAAACTACTAGGTTATTTCTGACTTGGTTGTTATAACAGGGTGTTGTCTTTCATAACCATTAGGAATTACAGATGGAGTGTTTAACCCTAGACTCTGGAGTGGTTTGCTGTGCAAAGGGTGGTCTGATGTGGTGTATTAGTTTATTACAGTACAATAGTTGTTGTTGTGTGCATTAGTAATAGCCTTAATTAACACAGATTTCTTTACCATTCAAGATATGAACATTTACAGTTTTGCCCAAAATCAGAAAAAAAAAGGAACAACTAGAATTGATATTACATGCAATAAGAATTTGGTAAAGTTTTCCATGTATCACAAAACTTATTTCTGATGAAATATGTTTTACATGCCTTACCAGCGATGTTCCATAACAGTCCTCTCTCCCCATATATGTCCTACCAGGACAATCCATATCGATCAGCAGGTTTTGGCCTCTGTAAAATTCATCATCATCATCTGGCAGTGAGATGGATGTTCATTACGTACCCTTTTCCTCCAGCCCTTTCTATCCTCCATATAAAATTGTACCCAAATGATGCCTCTTGAAAGTCTGATCAAATTTTCCCAAAGTTGAAAGTAGAATGATTTCAAAAAGAACAAGTAAAATCTGAGATTTTATACCTCCGGGCTTTTTATTGTATATTTTTCCATGTTGTTTGTTCTGTATAGTTGATGGTGTTGAATTTTATGTGTTAGATTTAGCGTTCCTGGTTGTGTTAATACAGGACTGGTCAACATTTTCATCTGCAGCCCATACCATGTACCCACGGTAAAAATGCATGTCAAGAACGTCTGAGACAGTATACCACGGTATTTGTAAGTTAAGAAGTCGTACTATACGCCGAAAACATCCAAGATTGCGCAAGAGGGCGTTGACCCCTGACCCATTGTCCCACCCGGAAGTTGCGCTGGCAGCCAGCCCAGCGCCGCGCGCGATCATTTTCAGATTTTTACGCCCCAAAACACATATACAATAAAAACAAAAAAACCTGCACCATCTACAGCCCATTAGAAGAACATACACCGAGTCCAGTCTACCCCAACGCGAGATACAACTGCGATAATATTTCAAAATACATATCGGAAGCAGACACCCCTCTGTTTGACCCCTTTTAAATGGTAAGACCCAAAACTGAAACCTCCCCATTCCTTAACAACATGGTAAATTCCATTTTCAGCATGGCGGGGGTGTCCGGAGCACTTAAAAACCTTTTATTTCGACGCCCATAAACACATATACAATTAAACAAAAACGTTCTGCATCATCTGCAGCCCAATAGCAATACGTACACCGAACAACAGACCAATCCGTCCAGCCGATCGCGAGAAACAGCTGCTGACAGAAATGTTTCGAACAATAGTAAAACCTCCTCGCGGAAGGATGTCTCCTTCCCCGGAGGTAACAACACTTCTACTACTTCGCTTGATACAAGGAGCTATTTTTGAACATAAGCAGCGCTGATTCCAAGCTGCAAATGTTGGAAACCACAGCTTGAGATCGTCAGAAAGAGAAAGGCATCTCACCACATGTACATTTTGCTTCACAAGGAGAAATTTTGTGCAAAAAAGTCTATTCTGTGTGTGTGTTTGTGAGACTACATAGAGGAACATGCAAGCAAATTTTGTACCTAAATAAGCTGTGCTGAACCTCATCTGCAAATGTAAGAAACCACAACTTGATTGTCACCACATGACATCAATTGTACATTTTCCAGGTCCTCCACAATAGGTAACCCAGCCAGTAAACCCGCGGGGCCGCCCCATGGCCCAGACCACAGCAGCACCACCCCAGGTCAACCCCAGCCCATGTCCCCGTCAGGCCCTCAGATGGCCTTCTTCGATTGCCCAATGTTGTGTTGTAGCAAGTTGCTGCAAAAGAAAATTAAATTAAAGAAATCCAATTTCAGTTGAAAGAAAAACACTTCTATCAAACTGCCTGAGAAGGAGAAATTCTGTGCAATTTTTGGTCTAAAATCTTTGTGTGTGAGACAAAAAAGAGGAAAGTTAACACACATTTTTGTACCTACATGTAGATTCCAAGCTGCAATCGTGAGAATCTTCAACTCGATTTTGTTACAAAATGAATTACTTCTCGCATTCTACAGGTCCTCCACAATAGGTAACCCAGCCAGTAAACCCACGGGGCCGCCCCATGGCCCAGACCACAGCAGCACCACCCCAGGTCAACCCCAGCCCATGTCCCCGTCCGGACCTCAGATGGCCTTCTTTGGACCTTCAGCATGTACAGCAGTGCCCTCTAGTGGTGCGCCCACACCCTGCAGCGAGAAGGGCTCCTCGCAGGAGAACGAGAGTACAGGGAATGAGAGCGACGGTAGTCGGGCGGGGTTTTTCATCGGAGATGATGATGATGCAGATGAGGCAGACGCCAGATACAGCCGGTCAGACAGCGAGGTTAGTGTATGGAAAAATGATGTCTAATTATTATTTCTTTTATACTCAAACATCGGTGATATTACATGTATAACTTTTTTTTATAAGCTCACTGTCTTAGTCAAACAGGATGTAAATTTGTGATTTGCTGAATTGTGAATGTGATACAAGATCTTTTTAGTACACATGTTCTTATTTTGCTTAATTGTGATTCATAATACCTAGCTTGAAATCTGTTACCTAGAAAAGCTGCACGTTGTCAGTATTTCGAGTAGCAGTCTAGAAAGTCTTTCTGCAAATTACAAGTGTGTATGTATCTGTATCTGTATAGCCGGTATAACCGCCCTTCGGCATAACACACCAGCTACATGTATGTCAAGCCCTGAGGAGCGTCCTTTGTAGTTCAAGCTCTTCATCCCAACCACTTTGTTGTTATCTGCCCAGTCCCAGGAGTCTGACTATGAGCCAGACCGTCCCATTATCGTGGGGATCTGCTCCATGGCTAAGAAGGCCCAGTCCAAACCTATGAAGGAGATCTGTGCTCGGCTGGAGAAGTTCAAGTTCCTGAAGGTTCTGGTGTTCGAGGAGACCGTCATCCTCAACAAGCCTGTGGAAGAGTGGCCTCTGTGTGACTGTATCATCTCTTTTTATTCCAAAGGTAAGATTACAGTTCTGTATCATCTGTATGTGGTGTAAAGCCAAGTACTAAGTACCTAATACCAGCTCAGAAAAGGTAAGACTAAGGGAAGAGTGGCCCCTGTGTGACTGTATCAGTGAGAATACAGTGGAATTCGCAGCCTCCAAGTACCGTAGGGGTATCATCACTTTAAACAACATAGAGTGGAACTTGCAGCCAGTTTGTTAAGGTCATCTTTGCACTAGATACATGTAGCTTTAATCAATGTTTTAAAGCACTGTTGTAGCCAGTTTGAGGAACAAACTTTGCTGGTAACACTAAGTTTAGTTTAATGACATCTCTTTCCATATCTTTACATGCTGATTTTTGTCCATCAAAGATGACAGATAGGGCAAAATTATTTTTGTCTGTCATGAGGAGCAAAATTCTATCATATGAAGGAAAGACAGGGGTTAGCTAGATGTCCAAAGGTTAAGTAGTAACATTAGTTTTAATATAGCCAGATACTACAATATTTGCTCTACTTACAGGCTTCCCACTAGACAAGGCGGTTAAGTACACCCGGCTGAGAAAACCCTACCTGGTGAACAACCTGGACATGCAGTACCTGATACAGGACCGACGAGAGGTGTACAGAATCCTACAGGAACAGGGCATTGAGCTACCCAGATATGCCGTTTACAACAGGGACATGGGCAGCACGGAAGGTAGCAGAGCATGAAGATAGCATGTTCAGCACTAGGAACAAAATTATCCTCACGCATAGAAGGTTGTCCCCAGTGATTTGGATGCTGTCCCTTGTGCTGGATATGCTATTTTCAATGCATTTCTCTATTACAGGGCTCAAATTACATACATTATTTCCATTTCATGATAATGGGCTTGTATTCTTATTGCTGGACAAATTGTATGTTGTTAGTGGGTATTTTGAGCCATATATTAAGACTTGGGGAAAAGCTACTACAAGAGCATGGATGAAGCTGCTAAAATGTGTTATCTTTTGATAGTAACAGTAAAGAGAAAACTTTGCAAGTACATTTGTACTGTTGGAATATTAGATGTGACTTCTACTCTTGAAAGCTACAAGTACAACAGTTCAGCAACACACTAATGTTTCTATATACATGTATTAATTTTTCCCCAGAGTCGACACTAGTGGAAGGGGAGGACCAGGTAGAAGTAGACAATGTGGTTTTCCAGAAGCCATTTGTAGAGAAACCAGTCAGTGCTGAGGACCACAACGTCTACATCTACTACCCCACTTCTGCAGGAGGGGGCAGCCAGAGGCTCTTCAGAAAGGTTGTTTTTTGTTTGTTTGTTTATTATTTATTGTCACATGTTTTAAAACATATTTGAAACACTAGAAAGGTAACATTTCCAAAGCAAATGTATAATGTTTACCTTTGCATATGGTCTGCTCTGTTAATTCTTACTCAAACACATATGGTCAGACAGGAGTCTAAATCGCTCCTGCTATAAAATTGCATCATGATGTAACCCAACACTAGTTACCATGGTGACAAACATCTGCTTCAGGTCATTGACCTTATTTCTTTGGAACGGAAGAAGAGGAAGAAACTGAGCAAAAACAATGTTTTCCTTCGGTAAAGGTAAATAACATGTACAAAAGGCTCTTCCAAAAGGTTGTGGCAATTCTGTTGTCTGTGAATTAACCTTCAGCATGCTAAGGTAGCTGTTTGGCACCAAATTTGTATTTTTCTCTAGGGTAAAGCATCAGGGAGAAGGTTAATGTGCCACATTTTACCAGTTTAGTAAGATTAAACTGTTTTGTTGATTACAGATTGGCAACAGAAGCAGTGTCTACTCCCCCGAGAGTTGTGTGAGAAAGACCGGCTCATACATCTACGAAGAGTTCATGCCAACAGACGGTACGGATTTTTAAATTAATTTGTTTATTTGCACATATACATGTATACGGCAAAAATACATCATAAATGACAAATATGCTGGGGAGGTAGGGGACCTAAACTCACGTGACTTTTTCCCGAGCACAAGAGCTATCTACCATCTAAAATTCATGACCCAGGCATGCCTAGATCATGAGATATCAAAACTGGAAGTTCTGCTGCAGTACACAGGAAAGCCACCAGGGGCCCCAAAATCTAATCATTTCTAGGTCTCATCAAGACCTACCCACCTACCAAGTTTCATGACAATCCATCCAAAGCTTCTTGAGTTATCGTGCTAAATCACATACACACATACAAACACTACTGAAAACATAATCTTCTCAGCGAAGGTAATAATGGACCCTCTATACATTATTCAAGGTACGGATGTCAAGGTCTACACTGTAGGACCAGAGTACGCCCACGCCGAGGCGCGGAAGTCACCGGCACTGGACGGGAAAGTCGAGCGTGACAGCGAAGGGAAGGAGGTTCGCTACCCCGTCATCCTGAACAACCGGGAAAAACTCATCGCAAAGAAAGTCTGTCTCGCCTTCCAGGTGAGTTCTCTGCTCCAATTTTGAGTGTGCAGTCATTGTTTTTGGCTTGCCTGTGTGTCTTTCTGCTATGCTAAGGGTGCTGTCCTTAGTGCTGAACATGCTATCCACATAACAAAGATACTATTTCTAGTGCAAAGGCTGCTGTCCCTAGTTCTGAACATGCTATCCTCCATTTTTGAGTGAAGTGGTTGTTTTTGGCTTGCCTGAGTGTGTTTCTGCTATGCTAAGGGCACTGTCCTTAGTGCTGAACATGCTATCCTCATGCATAAGTGCTTCTTCTAGTGCTGACCATGCTTTTCTGATGTTATGCTAAAGATGCTGTTTTTAGTGTACTGGATGGGTGCTGTCACTGGTGCTGAAAATGCTAAAGATGCTATTTCTAGTTTAATGGCTGTTATCCCTAGTGCTGAAATGCTGTCCTCATGCATAGGATACTATTTCTAGTGGAATAGGTGTTGTCCCTAGTGCTGAAATGCTATCCTTATGCATAGAATACTGTCTCTATTGTATTGGGTGCTGTCCCTAGTGCTGAACACGCTATCTTCATACTGAGACTCTGTTTTCATGGTAATATTTCAGTGTAGCATTATTCTTGGAACATCTGAGAACGAACAAATCAAAATAGACATGTCCTTGATCAGATTTAATGCAGTTTGTAATTGACTTGTCTTCATGTTCCTCAAACTCTTGTCTTACCTACAGCAAACAGTGTGTGGGATTGACCTGTGGGTTACGAGCCAACGGGAAGTCTTACGTGTGTGAAAATGCTAAAGATGCTATTTCTAGTGTAATGGCATCTGTCCTTAGTGCTGAACATGCTATCCTTATGATGAAATGCTGTTTTTAATGACAAGGGTGTGTGAATAAACTATTCTCTCTCTTACAGCAAACTGTGTGTGGGTTTGACCTGTTACGAGCCAACGGGAAGTCTTACGTGTGCGATGTGAACGGATTCAGCTTCGTGAAGAATTCCATGAAGTACTACGACGACTGTGCCAAGATTTTAGGGTGAGAAAAATTTTATATCAACACCTTTTTTCCAAAGATTTGTTTTTCATTGAAAGGAAATTAGTAAGACTGCATTCAAGGGAAGCTATCTTTCTAGAGCTCTATTTGCTTTCTTTAATCTGAATATTGCTATACAATGTATATATGTTGAAAATTGATAGCCTGGTTACCAAACCTATTTTAGCTCCCAAGTCCTACATCCTCTCCACAAATAGAGAGAGGATGTAGGACTCAGAAGCTACAATAGGTTTGGTAACCAGGCTAGAAAATTTGTGTTATTACTGTTAATATTACATTTACATTGAGTACTTATTTTTTTTCTTAGCCTATCTTTAATTTAAATGTCTTTTTCTAACCTCTTTATAATTCTCATAACCTTTCTTAATTCTTTGCTTAATCTCCCTGTCAGGAACATGATAATGAAAGCGCTGGCCCCGAGACTGTCCATCCCCTGGTCTGTACCCCTGGAGGAGGAGGATATCCCCATTGTACCAACCACCAGTGGAACCATGTAAGTAGCCTGATTTGATTTGGTTTATTGAAATTGTAACAATACAATACACGTGGGACACAGGCAGCTGTTGCTGGTGTTGTGTCAGGCACATAGAAACGAATACAGGACAGGACATTACTCATTTGAGGGGAGGGAAGTCATGTAAAGTGCCTTTCCCAAGGGCACAAGATCAGGAATCGTACCTGGGACCTCTTGGTTCTGAATCGAGCACTCTGCCGTTATGCCACACGACCCCACACCTCATGGACTCTCTGATTTTCAGCATTTCCCACAAAGTCATAGTATTACAGCGTCTTTTGAAATATTAAAAAAATTGCACCTAGCCTTTCCTTAGGGAATTCATTGTTTGCTACACCTCACAGGCATAGGCATATCGCTTTGCGCATAGGAAAAGAAATTTTGAGCACACTATTTATCAATGTTTTGAATGAAGATTTTGTTCTTTCTCTACTGTTTTTTCTTTGATTCTTTATCAATAACTATTAAGTGTTGATTATTGACGAGTGACCTGATATTACAGGATGGAGCTGCGGTGTGTGATCGGGGTGATACGACATGGAGATCGCACGCCAAAACAGAAGATGAAGATGGAAGTCAGACATCCAAAGTACGTGAGCAGTTCAAGAGCTCTTACTTCTTTTATACATTGTACATGTACTTTTCTTCAGAATCTGTAGGGCTATTTACAAATGTACCTCAAACTTGTATCTGTAAAATAACTCAGGCACAGGTCTTGATTTTAACATCTGCTGTACAAAATAAAACACTAGTGGACACCTCGGAAAGGCGAGACATCCAGGGAATGATTTATGTTAAATTTCTTGCTTCCTTGCAGATTTTTCGAAGTCTTTCGGAAGTATGGAGGTTTTAAAAAGGGAAAACTCAAGCTGAAGCGTCCCCAACAGCTACAGGTGGGGAATTTATCCTTGTTTTCTGCAAAGAATGAAGACTTAAGTATGTTGATATTCAGAGTTTTCTTTCAATATCATAATTAGCTTACTTATAGAATTAAGCAAAACACTATTACTAGGTATGTAGCTGCATTGTTTAAATTGATTATTGTTCACTTTTTTCTCCAGGAAATTCTGGATGTGGCTCGCTATTTGCTACATGAGATAGAAAACTCAACATCTGACCCAGAAATCGAGGAAAAGAAGTCCAAACTTGAACAACTGAAGAGTGTACTAGAAATGTAAGTATTTATGCTGAAGTAAATCAGCCTGATTTTGAAGATGCTTTGGTTGGAGGAAGTTGCAGTTTAAAAAATCACAAAATTATTCATTTCCTGAGGAAGCTAATGTTAAAACTTTCTGATGTGAAAATATTTTAATTGATAATAAAGGATGTGGATAATTTATATAGTCAACAGCTTATTCATTTAAAAGTTGCCTGCCTATATGTTGATGTTATGATTTCTTTGCAATAATTCATTTCAGCCTCGCTACATGTTGTACATATCCACTTTACATGTACCTTTCTTTTCTCAAGATTTAAGTTGAAGAATCTTTACCTTTCTTACTATCGTGTTTCATTCATATGCAGGGATTTCTCCAGGTATGGGCAATGACCATAAGAGCTTTTTAAATTTTACTTATTTGTAGTAGTTACGCAATCCTAGTGTGGCCAGGATTTGCTGTACAACTGACATGAAATTCAACAAGAAATTCGACTAATAATTTTTTTGCTTAACGAACTTCATACATAAAGAGCACATTTTCCATCTTTTATGTGTTTTGATGTATTTTAAATCATACTCAAAGTCAAACATTTTGCATCAAATTCCAGTTATAAAATCAAGGGTGATATAAATGCAGTTTTACAAAATGTAATGGATTAAAAGCCTAACGGATAAAAAGCTGGAGAGTTCCCTGTGCTTTATGTACCATTAATCCTCTGTTAGTGCGTTCTGTGGTGTGACTATCTCATGTCTGTCTCTACATCCTCTAGTTACTTCCTCAGTGATAACAAGTATGCCGCGGCAGCAAGGTGTGGTCATAGTGGACAACCAGCTAACTAGCCTCTACCAGGCTTCGGGAGGCGGCTGGAAAGAGTAGAAATCGGCCAAATGGAGAGAAAATAGCCAAGGGAGTTGGTCTGCTCTAGAGTACAGTTTGCTGCTCCCGAGCAGACCAGCTCCTTCAGCATGTTATCTCTCTATTTGGCCGATGTCTACTCTTTCCAGCCGCCTCCCGAAGCCTGGTAGAGGGTAGTGGACAACCAGCTTGTGGGGAGCAAACCAAAAACATGCAAAATAGTGCCCTCTGGCAATGTTTACCAAAATTGCAGCCTGAGTTTCATCCTGCATCCATCTCTTATGCTATGTTGTTGCTTAAATCTGCTGTTTTTTCGCAGAGGGATACAGACAACTTGATTTTTTTTTTTCACAGAAAAATAGGCAGATGTTACTTTTACATTGTTTGAGTGATTCAGAGACTCATAAAAACATTTTGAATTGAAGCCAAGAGCAGGCAGAAGGGTCACAGCACAAAATTTGTCATTCTTTCAGGCTACATTCTTTATTGGTACAGTCATTATTCATAACATCTTTTCACTCCAGTTTTTCGTCTAAAGACGGTGTTTTGTTGAGTACATCAGGGTCTTACAAATTTTGAATTAAATTTTTTTTATTTGTGAAGTTTTGATATTGGATGCTGTAAAGCTGTCTTTTGTCGGTAAAGATCTTTTGAACACAGACATTTTTTTTTTACCTACAATGTTACAAAAACCTGTTCAACAAGCTTTTGATCAGTCCTCCAGTGTATACATATTAGATTTTTTGATCAGTCCTCGTATGTATACATATTAGATTTTAAAGTTTGTAATGCCAATAACCGTCATAGATGAACTGTAATTTAAATTCCCAACCTTTCTTGTCCCCAAACTTCCAAGTCTTGTCTGCCTTGTCGGCATCACCCTGTGTCCTCTCAACCTTCCCTTTTCTTGGCTTTTCACTTATAACAGTCTTCTTGGCTTTCTGTCCTTGTTTCCCTTGTTTTTTACTCTGGAAGGGGCCCGTCAGAGAAAATGATGAATTCAGTATTATTCCCGGAACAAGCCAGGTTTGCCTCCCAACGTTCCAAACTTTCAACACCTTTCTGCATGGCAAACCTTAGTCTCACTCACTGTCGTCTATCTCATCTGCATTTCTCTTGTGCAGTTCTAAGGTTTGTACAATTAACGATGAACAAAACTATTAAACGATGAGCAAAAACTGGTTAATGACGAACAAAAAACTGGTTAACGATGAGCAAAAACTGATTAATGATGAACAAAAATTACATCAAAATCCTAGAATTTTTGGCGATGCCTCAGGGGCAGACCTAAAATAGCCTGTTTTTGTTGGCCTGTCAGAAAAAACACTGAAACAGGCCTGCAAAAAAACACTGAAACAGGCCTGTAAAAAAACACTGAAACAGGCCTGTAAAAAGACAATGAAACAGGCCTGTCAAAAAACACTGAAACAGGGCTGGAAAGAATACATTTAAGTGAACATACTTGGAGTGTGTGCACTAAGATGTATATTGTATTCTTGTTTGGCCATGACGTATGCCTGAGTAAAACTACCTGTTTCAGAATCAGATAACACGAAACTACAGAAACAAGGAAAGAAAGAAGTCAACAATTTGTTGCTTCCGGTCTTTTTTGGCTCCCAAATTTGCTGAAAACTAAGAAAAACTACAGAAGATCGTTGTTACTACAAACCTGGAATAACTGACTCTTTCACGACTGTCTTGTATCCCTCTTGTTAAGCAGGCGCAGGTACCCCAAAACAGTCGAACGGTTTCTCATTAGGTACTGTCGTATTGCTGATCGTTCTGTTTCTGGTATATAGAGTCATGCCGCCAGAAAAGTGCTTCATTGTCTTTCTACCGGTAGTCGTTTGAATTTGGTTGTGATGAGACAAGTTGAAGTTTCCACCTCTTGCCTTGAACCTTTCTGCGCCTGACTTTGCTGTATGTATGTTTGAAGTTGCATTGATCAAAACTAGTAGATTTGAATGAACCGGAGTTGGTTGACTGTATGCACCTGATTCATTGTGTTGCTGGTTGTGCCTGCATCATGCTTATTTTTGTAAAGAAACCCTCCTTTCGGAAGGGAGCAAATAGCGTTTGGCCTGTGGAATAGTGAAATAGTGCAACATAGAAAGTGTTTGCGTGAATGCTAATTAAAAGTGTATTTTGTGTGTCACATTGCCCCCAGAAGTGACTGCTATGAGCCCTCAAGATGCACAACTGTTTTATAAAAAAGTTTCAAACTCTAATGATTTTTCTCAAACTTTCAAAGCTGTTATTTATTCCTCTGTCCCTAAATGATGGATGTTGGGTGATGTTCTTAACCCAAGAAACACTTGTAGCAGCCACTAAAGGGAAAGAAACTGGCCAGAGATACATCTACAAGTACGTGACAACTATGAAAACATGAGCAAACACATTACATAGACACACCAAAAACAAAGCCTTCTTACACAAAGGTAACTACAATAAACAGAAAAAACTTAACACAGAAACAAAAACCAAACAAACAACATGAGAGACACTAGAACTTCTACATGTAGTGAGTCTAAAACATCCAGTTCATTCGCCAAAAAGCAGTTACTCAAGCAACTGGATGATTTTGGAAACAATCAGACGTTTTAGGTAGCATCCTTTTGTCATTGACTCTGGAGAGTTGTCAAGTCTCCAGTGTTAACAACTCTCCATTGTCACTGACGAAAGGTAGTGGATGCTACCTGAAATGTCTGACTGTTTCCAAAATCATATCCAGTTGCTTTAATAACTGTAATTTGGCGTATGTTAAATGTCAGCGTTGGTGAATGTCTAACATTCACCAACGCATCCATTCGTTCCTCCAGTCTTTAACTGTACATATATCTCTGGCCAGCAGATACTTGAAGGTAAGCATTCTTTGTTGCACATAAACTTTGACTGTTATATACTGTGTTGTGTAGGTACGGACACTTCTCTGGTATCAACCGTAAGGTCCAGCTAAAGTACCAGCCACAGGGGTTCAAGAAACAGTCCAGTAGTGAGGATGGTGGTAAGTCTGGTGGTGGAGTTATTGTGTTTTTGGGGGGGTCTCGGATACAACAAAGTTATTCTTAGGCCACACCAATTTGATTTCTTGGTTAACAGATTTTTCTACAAAAATAATGGAGCGGGCGGGCGAAAAAAAATAAAAACAGGCCTTGTCATCCTATTATGGCCCAAAATGGTACGATAGGAGCCATGAAGTCAACACACCAGGCTGGCCCAAAATTTAAACACTGAATTTTGAACGTTTAATGATACCATTGCATTGAAAGATGGAATAACTGTAACAACTAGGATGAAAGGACCATTCAGGGCAAAATATGACCATTTTGCAGTTGATTATGAACTTTTATTTTTATT
The DNA here is from genome assembly GCF_001625305.1 of Branchiostoma belcheri. Classification (NCBI taxonomy): domain Eukaryota; kingdom Metazoa; phylum Chordata; class Leptocardii; order Amphioxiformes; family Branchiostomatidae; genus Branchiostoma; species Branchiostoma belcheri. Next base: position 891,634 of record NW_017804353.1, read on the forward strand.
TGCAAAAAAATGAAGCGGGCGAATCCGTTAACCAAGAAATTAAATTGGCGTGGCCTTACCTGCTACAATGTAGCTTTTGGTGGTGTATCAGCTACCTTCCTGAGGGCACAGCACTTTGACAGAACGTAGTCTGCTTTGTGGGGAAACCAGATTTTTCTTGCTTTTCGTTGGATGTTTGGTCAACGAATTCATGTCTAGTTAGTCACTGTTATACGTACTTTTTGAATGTATACAGTGATTTTTTTATTGTGACAACCTGCCAATGTAACTAGCAGCTTGCCCAGTCTAACAACACCATTATGCAGCGCACCGTACAGTACACACATACATGTTCTCACATGCATGTATGTTACAGTAAGAGCACAGGTTGTCCCCTAACATGGCCTCACATGTATGTTGACAGTAAGGCCTACGAAAAAAAATTATGTTTCCTGACTGACCCTACAAAAAACTGCCGACCCTAGACTTTTTTTGTGTGTGGACCCCTGCAAGGGACATAATTTTTGAGCTGATCAGCCTTTTCTAGCTCCATGATCTGACACCTGAGTGATGAAATGTTGTACAATCATTTTTCAACATTGACATAAAAAAAAATAAGTGTCCTCATTCACGTTCTACTAAGTTAACCTGTGCTGTATAAGTTGAATCACTAGAGATTGCCACAGTCTAATTAAAAAAGAAAAAATAATAAATAAGATAATCCCAACCTACCAACCCTAATTTTTTCAGGACTGAAACAGGAAACACAACATTTTTTTCCTAGGCCTACATGTAAGTGCACGGGTTGTCCCCTAACATGGTCTCACATGTATGTTTACATACAGGTCAGGAGGCAGAGAAGCAGGGAGCGTTAGGTCAGACCTTGTCTCTTTGACCTTGCTGTGTTAATGCTACGCTGCTGCTTTGGCAAGTTTTAACCAAGGGCTGCTACTGCCACCATCTAATTCAAGCCTTCTCCTTGCTGTTTAACCCTTTAACTAATAAAGAACTGGTAGCCAAGTAGCTACATTGGTGTCCTGAAAGAAATAAATTACAACCTGTAACTGTTTTTCATTTTCCTTTTCCAAAATCATATTTAGTTGCTTGAGCAACTGTTTTTGGCGTATTGTATTACCTGGATGTCTAACTTTCACCGACGTAACTTTTTCATATTTTACGGCATACATGTAGCTTACAATTGGAAAAGCAGCAGTTTTACCTTGGTGTAAACACAGTAGTTTGTAGTCTTCTTAATTTTGCTTTTCATTTCATTTTCTCTCCACAGGTGATTTTTCCACTAACCCAGCTTATCCATGCCTTCATTTTAAATTGGATGATTTCTGTGATGTGGGGTTCGAATAAGAATTAAGATCTAATTTTACCCTCAGACCCCCATTCTATCCTTCAAACACATCTGTGTACCTTTTAAGCTGTAGATGACTGTATGCACCCTACCTTATTTGCAGTGTATAAATGCTGTGTTAGGCTATACCAGTTCCTCTTTCTGGTAATTCTGCTGGAGGAACAGTTTAGAGACATGGTATCATATCCAGAACCGTGCCAATCTAGTTCTGTGCCTGAATGTGTTAGGGTTCTGGATAGTCCCAGTGTATCCAAGAACCTAGTTTTGCCCCAGGCATGGTTCTGGATATGCCTGGACAATCCAGAACTGTGCCTAAGCATGGTTCTGGATAAATCACAGTTCTGGATACACACAAACTCTCCAGAGCCGTTCCTGAGCATACTTTAGTAGTTCAGGATAAAGCATGGTTCAGGATATGTGTGGGCTATCCAGAACTGTGCCTGAGCATGGCTCTGGATAAAGCACAGTTCTGGATAAATCGCAATTCTGGATACACACGAACTCTCCAGAACCATACCTGAGCATATTAGTTTTCGATTAAGCACGGTTCTGGATACAAATGGAACTATCCAGAATTGTGCCTGAGCATTGTTTGGAAAAATCATGGTTCTGAATACACATGGACTGTACAGAACCTTGCTTGAGCACGGCTCTGGATAAAGCACAGTTCTGGATAAGTCGCAATTCTGGATACACATGAACTCTCCAGAACCATGCCTGAGCATAGTTCTGGATTGAGCACCGTTCTGGATACACATGAATTATCCAGAGCAGTCTGGAGAAATCATGGTTCTGGATACAACAACACGAGACTTCCAGATTGACCAAAATGTTTCCTGTCCCTTCCAGAACCCTCCACGGAGCCGTCCATCCTGCTGATCCTGAAGTGGGGAGGAGAGCTGACCCCAGCGGGAAGGGTCCAGGCTGAGGAGCTGGGCAGGGCCTTCAGGTGCATGTACCCCGGAGGACAGGGTGAGGATAGATGGATACTAGATGTAATTTTAATTGTGCTAAGGTATTGATCAAAAGTAGGACTGACATGTTAATGTGCTAGGTCGATCGCAGGTGACACCCCCTTATAATGTTAGTATAGAATCTCTATCCAGTTTATCATCTGTTGTTCCCGAGGGTTAGACATGCTTGCACAATGATGCTGGGGCTTGTTGGCAGCCCACCATTTGCCTCTGTCCTGTGGTTTTTGGGCACAGCAAATGCTATGAATACACAAATCAAATCTGTTTCAGCATGTCACAGGTGAAAATGCATGACTAAGTTTGTATCTTCCCTCTATTCTGGTCATTTTTTGTAACCATATCCTTATGTGCAAGAAGGATGTTGGGTCCACTGTGCTGATCTGTTAGCTTCTGTTCCCAGGTGACTATGCAGGTTTCCCTGGGTGCGGTCTCCTGCGTCTGCACAGCACCTACAGACATGACCTCAAGATCTATGCCTCAGACGAGGGACGGGTGCAGATGACTGCTGCTGCTTTTGCCAAGGTTTGTACCAACATGTATGTTAGTGTAAAGCTGTGAGACTGTTAGAGACTGTTAGAATTGGCATTTGTTAGAATTTGCATCTCTAATGCAAGACATTTCGATCAGAGTCTCTTTAGACAGATGACTGCTGCTGCTTTTGCCAAGGTTTGTGACATACTCTCACTCACTCAATGCCGCATGCTCCAGGGAGCGTAGCACCTCACCAATTTGTCTTCCAGCCAATTCTGTCTTGTGCCCTTTGCTAGGCTGAGGCTACATCGAGGTCCATGGTACTCAACTGGTCTCCCCATCTTCCCATTTATGGCACCACTAACACAGACTTCCCTTCAGACCATCAGGGTCTAAGACCTATTGTATACAGAACCGTGCCTTTCCAGTTCTATGCCTAAATGGGTTAGGGTTAGGATCAGGCACGGTTCTGGATAGTCTCTGCATATCCAAGAAGTTCAACATTGATTAAATCATTTGCCCTAGGCACGGTTCTGGATACAAGTGGGATATCCAAAAATGTTCCTGCGCATGGGTCTGGATAAGGCATGGTTCTGAATATAACAAGGCCTCGTCAATTTGATTCTTTTGAAGTTTGACTCACTTGTCCCATATGTACCAGACATTTCTAACAATTCAGGCACGTCTTATTTACTTTGTAGCAGTTGTGACTGTGTTACCAGTGTTTTGAAGTGTGACTATATTGTATAGCTTTGTCTTGTTCCCAGTATTCAAAGGCTCTCTATAACTTGTTCTTGTTCCCAGTGTTTACAGTGTGTTCTTGTCCCCAGGGTCTGCTGGCCCTGGAGGGAGAGTTGACTCCGATCCTTGTACAGATGGTGAAGAGTGCCAACATGAACGGGCTGCTGGACAATGACAGCGAGTTCATCAACTATCACCAGTGCAGGTCAGATGTTTTATTAGATGAAGATTGAATCTAAAAATGCACAATAAAATGTTTACCTTCACAATTGGTCTAGCCTAACAAATTACTGCTCTGTTTATTGTTCCTCTGAAACATATTCATACATGAATTATGATATATGGTCAGCAGTCACTCTAGCTCTGTCCTGCTACAAAATGTAACCCAACACCACAGACTGTCTGCTACAGTGCTAGTTACCATGGTGACAGATTGTCTGGTCCAGGTCATTGACTTTATTTGTTTGGAGAAGAAGCGGAAGAAACATTTTTTTTTTCCTTCAGTCTGTGAACTCAAGGTAAACATACTAAGAAATGCATTGTTAAAAATGGATGAACCTATGAAGACTTCATATACTGTAATTGCCGCAAAGATTATAAAACACTATAAAGGTTATGATAATTTCCTTGACACAGGGTGAAGTCCCGACTACATGAAATTATGCGGGAGAACAGGAACTTTGACACTGAGACAATCCCCAAGGTAAGGCAAAATTAGTCCATGATTTCAAGTTGCTGTACTACACTCATCTCTGTATAAGAAGGTTCTTTATTCAACTTCCAGTGCAGTTTTACATCCAGTGTTTCATCACCTTCTTCGGGGTAACACTAGGTGTCACTACTTTGACTTTGACTTTGACTCCACAATTAGCATACAAACTTTAGCTATTCTTCCTGTTGTCCATTCTGACATTATTATAATTGGTTTATTGTTTCAATTGAAAGCAATACACTAAAATACATTGCAGCGACTTGTACATAGTACAAGTCACTGAATTATGCATATTAGGCAGTTACAAGAAATGAATAAAACACTTAATAAAATCTATAGAAACTACTATACATTGCAAAATAATTAAAATAATTAGACAATAATCATAATAAAAATTACCACACACTGATAGGTTACCTGACGTTGTTCAGAAGTGCAGTGAAGTATGGAATGGGGCTGTTTTTATATCTGTTGGATCTTGCCATCGGAATACAGAGCTGATTATTGCCCTTTAAATTTCTGTTGTGAACATCTTTCCGTAGCGGGGGCAACCAGTTTTTAAACGTCGGCGAATTCAACAGAGATTTGGCAAATTTAAGGCTTAGCGATTCTCGTCTAGTTTTCAAGGTACAGAGGCCAAAATGGGAAAGGGCTTCATCATAACATGAGTATTGAGGGCCTAAAATTATTCTTACATGTACACACATACGACACACAGGGAATATATCAAACATAAACTAACAGTTAGTAGCAACAATACCAACACACAGCGTCTATATACATCATTACAAGGATTCTATACATCAATACATGCAATATCAAAACTGCAGTTCCAAACATACATGCATGTCATAATATAAAATTATAGAGTGAACCATCATTTAATTCTCATACAGTCTCTTGCACATCTGATGTAATCTCTTTATTTGTCCATTACAGCTTGCCCCGACCAAGAGCACGTCCCTTGTGAACTCCATCAGCATGATAAAGAACCCGGTCATCATGTGTCAGCAGGTCTACGCGCTGGTGCAGTCTCTAACCACGCAGATCAGGCAACGCATGGAGGACACCAAGTACAAGAGTAAGGGAGATCATGAAAGTTCATCTGTGTTGGTAGTTACATGTTTAAAGTTTGATCCAACACAATAAAGTTCTCTCATCTGTGACCAGTCACTCAGGTCTTCCTCAGTAGACTTACCCAGTGAGGCTTGTCACATGGCTTCTTTGAAGTGTGACGTCAACACTGGGTCAAGCGATTCAAAGGTATCTGGTAGATGGTGTCGGCCCCCGTTGCAGTTGAGTGAAGGGTGATGGGCCCTGATGTAAATGGCCTCTTCACCCTTCCTGCTAAGTGTCTAATATTCTTACAGTATCCAGTGAAACAAAGTGGAGTAAGGGAGATTTTTAATGTGTAAGAATTTAAGCCAAATTTTTACAGTCCTATGGCTGTACCTGGGGTGGTATTGAGGTCACCTGATTTAGCGCCGAATGGCAGCCACTCCAGAACCTTGCAATTAAGCCCCAATAATTTTAAGCTCCTCACAATTCAGCCCTTGGCTGTGAAGAGAGAGGGTAGCCAGCCCACCCAGTAATAATGATAATGATAATATTGATATATTCTTTCCCAGACATTATCCTGTACCACAGTGAGACACTGGAGCTGATGCACCGGCGCTGGGCAAAACTAGAGAAGGACTTCAAACTGAAGAGTGGGCAGTTTGACATCAGTAAGATCCCCGACGTCTACGACTGCATCAAGTACGACGTCATGCACAACTCTGGACTCAACTTCGACCACATGATGGAACTGTACACCCTGTCCAAGAGCCTGGCTGATGTCATTATTCCACAGGTATGTTCTGTTTGTTTGTTTGTGTGATGTGTATGACTGTATCAAGTATGACGTCATGCACAACTCTGGACTCAACTTTGACCACATGATGGAACTGTACACACTGTCCAAGAGTCTGGCTGATGTCATTATTCCACAGGTATGTTCTGTTTGTTTGTTTGTTTGTTTGTTTGTGTGATGTGTATGACTGTATCAAGTATGACGTCATGCACAACTCTGGACTCAACTTCGACCACATGATGGAACTGTACACCCTGTCCAAGAGTCTGGCTGATGTCATTATTCCACAGGTATGTTCTGTTTGTTTGTTTGTTTGTGTGATGTGTATGACTGTATCAAGTACGACGTCATGCACAACTCTGGACTCAACTTTGACCACATGATGGAACTGTACACCCTGTCCAAGAGCCTGGCTGATGTCATTATTCCGCAGGTGGGTAGTGGTTGTAAGGAAAGGAAAAATGCAGTGGAACATTATCTCATTTACATTATGTGTTCGTTTGGAAAATAAGGTTTCATATGACAATCTAAAACTCCTCAGCTATCTTCCTGTAGACCTGAATGGATTCGTTATAACATGGTGGTGTGGCAAGTATGCAATCCCAAATGTGACTTGAGTCTCATCTTTTATTTAGATGAGATTAAAGGTCAGTAGTAGATCTATTCACACCTTGAGGAACATGTATAGTTGGGGCTAACAAAACATTGTTCAGCTAAGATATATTTTCTTTTATCTAAGACTATCTAAAACCTACATGTACCAACCTGATGAAGCTATATTTCTTGTCTGTACATGTTTGTTTCCTGTCCCCAGGAGTATGGTATCATGCAGCAGGAGAAACTGGAGATCGCCCAGGCCATCTGCACCCCGCTTCTCAAGAAAATCCGCGCAGACCTTCACCGGACACAAGAGGACGACACGGTGAACAGACTCAACCCCAAGTACTCCCGCGGGATCTTGTCACCCGACCGACACGTGCGCACTCGCCTCTACTTCACCTCGGAGAGCCACATCCACTCCCTACTGTCTATACTCAGATACGGAGGTCTGTGTTTGGTAAGTAGGAATCCATACTGTTATTCTTAGACAAAAATTGTATGTTATATCTTCCCAGGTAGCCAATCAGTATTTCGAGTCCTGTCCTCCTTTCTTCTAGTGTCTAGAGATGAAAAGATATCTTTTTTATGTTAAATTCTAAACAAGAAAATTACAAACATTGATAAAAGCACAAGATATATTTTCATCAGGGAATAAAGAATTAAGAATCATTTCTTCTATGAAGTTAGCCCCTGTGCAATACAATTTTTTTGTTGGTTACAAAATGTTTTTACTTGAAATATGGTCAGACCTGCGAGACCAAGAAAAAACTGGAGTTAGCCAAGGGATGGGTTTTTCCAATTTTGTAGTGATATCACCCTGAAATAATAATGAAGATGATTCTTACATGTCTTTTTCCCCTGCCCTGCCAGGACTCAGATGAACAGTGGAAGCGTGCGCTTGAGTACATGAGTGCTGTCACGGAGCTGAACTACATGACTCAGATTGTCATCATGTTGTACGAGGATCCCAAGGCTGTAAGTTCAGCATGTTGTATGTGCTTGCTGTCAAACCTGTACTAATGACCTCCTTTGCATGAGGACCACCTGAGTGTTCTGGTCCCTTAGATTATTTGCTCAGTATCTTAAGCTTTCAAAGAATCTGTCTATTATGTGACCCCCCATCTCCTGTAATTATTTTCTTCAGAGGCCTTAAATGATCCATGTTTGACTGTATTGCAAAAAATTAAAGAAGACAGTATAGAGCTCATAGGCTTTGATATGTCATACACTCTCATTTACACTCACATAAACTTCTGCCAATAATAAACAATAAATAGTCTCAGCTTCAATAGGCTAGCTTTAACACTACCATTAAACTTTGTGCATCTTCATAAAATGTAGGGATTTGACAGTGTTTTTTTTTTCCCTGTACCAGGAGCCAGAGTCAGAAACGCGGTTCCATGTGGAGCTCCACTTCAGTCCTGGTGCAAAGTGTTTCAACGAGGAGGACAACTTTGTGGTCGGTCCCGGATTCAGACCCATTCCACTCGACCCAACTGTAAGTTATTTACTTAAACTAGAAAGTTTTATTTGAGTTAAGGTTTTGAATTGTAGCACTTAAGCTTCCCTCCCATTTACTTCAACCCCAAAGAGTTATTTTTGTGATTTTGTTGAATTCGAAACTCATCTTGACAAATCAGAAGTCATGCTTGATACAGCTGTACAGAAATGAACAAGGAACAGACTTGGAATGATTTTAGGGGTAATTTTTGTGAAAGTAGAAAAAAATTCCAAAAAGAATGGTACAAAAATGCTGTTGAACAGAATAGAAAAAAAAAAAAAATAAGCAGGTGACATTATTTTCCATCAATACCATGCTCAAGTCTTCCTGGTACATACTTCTAAAAATATCAGTTAGATGCACTGTAATTTGATAATAGTGTCAAGACTGTTAAAGTGCGTATTAATTTCTTTCAGAAGGAGGAAGGAGCTAACAACAATGGTAAAACCTCACCCAAGTCGCCCAAGTCTCCTAAGAAGGGTGAGAAAGCACACGCCAAACGCGAGTCCTCCAGCGCGGGAAGACGGAGAGGGGAGAGGGACCCGTCACGCTCGCCGACACTACCAGTACCAATTCAGCAGAAAACGGTGGGTGCATTTTTAGCGCTGATGGTGTGTAGTCTTAGTCTGGTTACCAAACCTATTTCAGCTGCGGAGTCTCTGTATCTATCTGTACCTGTATCGGCAAAGCTGGTATAGCCACCCTTTGGCGTAACCAACCAGCTTCACGGGCACATAGAACGGCGGCAGATCTGTTTCGTTATTCGTCCGCTCCGCAAAAATAGGTTTGGTAAAAAGGGTAGTAATTAGTCTCCAAGCAGATTTTGGAAGTGAAATCATAACAGTTTGATGACTAGGTTCCAAGTTCCAATCACCCGTTGACTGAGTAGATGATCCTAGTCAGAAACCATCGCAATTTTGCATCCAAAGATCTGCTTGGAGATGTGACTGTGGTGCAGTGATAATATTGGTTTTTTGATGTGAGGTTTTTCAGCTACTGACATAGGTTTTTGGTCCCCCTTTTTCTCCAGTAACTTAATGCATGTTTCAGGCTTCCATTTTTCTGTCAGCTTCCTCCTGAAATCTCGCTTGATCAGTGTTTTAGTTTCTAGAACATTGTGGCCAAGAAATTATTAACACTGAATCAAGTACCTTGTGTGGACCTACTGCATGCCGGATCATCAACCATAGTACAATCTTACAACAGTACAAAGTACAACAGTAACAGCAAGCTACAGGCCTTCTTTCCTTGCCACTTTGCAGACACTGCCTTGCGCAAGTCCTGTCTTTTTCTTGCCTGCAAATAAATTACTTATCCTTATTGGCTCTGCAAGAACATAGACTCAGAGTGACTTTGTGTAAAATACTGGGCTCTGTGTGCAGTGATTTTGCAGTGGTGTTACTTAGCTACAAACTGACATCTCTCAAAGTTGCTTGGAGTTCCATAAATGTGTGTGTGATGCCTAACCAAAATTAATTTGATACAAAAGTTCGATCTTTTGATGACTCTAACACATGGCTGTACTTCAAAGTTAACTTTTGCTGTGAATTTCTAACTCAAAAAAGTCAATGATTTGTATGCGAATTTGTAAATCAAAAATAAAGTACCTTTGTGCCAAGATGTCAGCCTAAAACCTTGTACCTGTTGCTGTTCTCCTGCACCCTGCTGCCCCCCTCCCACCCCTCTCCCGTGGCTCCACATGTAGGATGAACATCGCGGGGCTTCTCACGGGCGCCAACTGGGCGTCTTTACGCCGCTCACGCCGGCCGGAATTTACCGGGAGCTGGCCAGATCCTGGCACGAGGTTGGGACCTCTGGTTCTTCTAGATCTTCTTGAGTCACAATTTTGCCTCACTTGCATCTTGTTGTATCCAGAACCGTGCTAGTTCTGTGCCTGAATGGGTTAGAGTTAGGATCAGGCACTGTTCTGGATACATGCGGGGTATCCAGAGCCGTGCCTGAGCTTGGTGCAGAATAAAGCCTGGTTCTGCATACAACACTCTGGATACTCAACTGTGCTGTACTGTAGCTGATACTTTATGCATAGATTCTTTTATTTGGTGATCTTTCCAATTCTCTTCCTTTATTTGATGGTGGTGATTTATTTTGCTTAGGAAACTTGCATTGTAGCACTGAATGTTGCTATTTTGTAGTTGTTTAGTCTAGGTATTACATGTATGTTAAAAGTCAAAGTTTGTCTTCGTTCAATCCTGCTTTTTTGCCCATTGCATCAGCATTAAGCCTAGCTATAGCATGCCAGTTTTTGCTTGCATCTATAGCCTGCATTCAAACATATTTATTATTATATAATAGACTCATAACCTTTGGGTCTACTCTACATCCTGTTACCTTTACTAGTGGACATTTTCTCTGTAAACATCACCAAACCAGTATTTGTGTACGTTATGTAGAATGTGGTTGCTTGTCATGTCATCAGTATCATGATATTCAATATGTCTGACACAAATATGGCCACAGAAAACACAATTTTTGTGACAACCTTACCAAAAGATAGGGGGGCAACATGGTTCTAACTCTATTATACTAGGGACCAATTGAAAATTGAGTCAAAATATTTTCTCTTGGTAATATGTACATTTTGTTTCCACATGTACCTAGGCTTTTAAATAATGCCTTCATTCTAACAATAATGCCTTCATTGGCCAAAAGTCACATGACTATCAACCAATAACAGCTCGCATGTACTCGAGTTTGTAGCTGTTGACTGTGCCTTGATTGGTTGATGGTCACATGACAATCAACCAATAACAGCTTGCATGTACCTGAGTGTGTAGCTGTTAACTGTGCCTGTGCCATAATTTGTTGATGGTCACATGACGATAAACCAATAACAGCTCACATGTACAGTTTCTAGCCTTTGACTGTGCCTTGATTGGTTGATGGTCACATGACCATCAACCAGTGACAGCCTTGTTTGGTTGATAGTCACATGATGATCAACCAATAACAGCTCGCGTGTACAGTTCGTAGCCTTTGACTGTGCCTTGATTGGTTGATGGTCACATGACGGACGTTCTAATAAGTGTCAGACGTGTTGAAGGTAACCCTTTCTAACGCATGGTTTCTCGCGTCTTGTTTTTGTAGCTCCATACTCTGGTCATGGGAAAGGTACTGGAGTTTCTCTTGTCATGTGCTCTGTGCTTTGACTGAACTAGTGCTTACATGTAGCTAGAGAGTGGCCTGTTGCTTTGGGCATGCCGTGTCAAGCTGTGGTCATGACATGTTAAACTTAGTGTCATGTTAGGAACAGAAACTGTTTGATATACAGTCAAACCTGTATTAGTCACCATTACTTTTTGATGGCCCCTTACCTTATTGTTTCCATTGTCTCAAGCTTTGATTATCCTATCTATAGTGGCCAACTGTTCACAGAGCGGTCACTAGACAAGTTTGACTGTATATGTAGTCAAAATCAGGTGTCTAAAGTTTCTTTTCTTTTTTAAAAACCTTCAATACAGATTTCACTTAAAATTCATTCCCGGCCCCTGAGAGTTTCTGAACCATGCAACATTTTTTTTTAACCACAGCAGGACACATCCTGGATGCACTAACTGTATAATGATATTATTTATACATTTGTACATGACAACCAAACATCAGAACTTCATTTAAGCAAACTGTGACATTGTGCCAGAGAGATGCATCAATGCTTGCTAAGGCAACGCTTTTATATAAAACAATGGCTCTGTCTGATATGTACCCGTGAGTTAGACTGTGTATTACATGTATATGCTACCAGCAAATCTACATCTCCAGAATTAGTAAATGATTTTCTACAACCCCTCAGCATAGTTTTAGTTGGTTTTTGTTATGGTCATTATTACATGTGTATTTCAGTATCATTAAGTTTGTTGTTCTTATTGTGTGATTTTGTTAACAATTTGAAGTGCCGATTTTTAATCTCTTTGTTGTTACACTTTTAAGAGGTGTTGTAACATTATGACTGTACATGTGCATTTGCTAGGCCCACACCAGTTAATGTCTTGGTTGTCAGATTTTTTTCTTACCAAAAGATGGGTGCCCAGAATGGTAAAGGTCTTCTTTTCCTTGTTACATATTTTATTTCAAATCAGATTACAAAAAAAAAAAAAACATGATCCAAGAACCAAGAATGGATTGGTGTGGCCTAGAACAAAATTGCTCAGCAAATAAGTGAAGAATTATCCATAAGGATGTATAGGAAGTTCCTGTACAAATTGAAGACTATACATGTGTAATGTCTACTAACATAATTCTACCAGGTCACATACATGTATATCTGCCATCCTGAAAAAATGCATTAGCAGATTTCCAATTCAACATCCCCCAGTCTAATGCACTCCTGCATAACTAACTTGTGAATACTGTACTTGGAAGTGCTGCACTAGAGATCTCTCAAACACAGTTTTTTCAAAGTGACTGATACATGTACGCCAAAAAACATTTAATCAAGCAACTGGATAATTATGATTCACTGACAAAAGGTAGTGGATGCTATCTGAAACGTCTGACCGTTTCCAAAATCATACCCAGTTTCTTAACTGTTTTTTGGCATATCTTACATTTGTACTACCTGGATGTCTAACCTTCACCGATGTACTTACATATGTAACCTGGTGGATAGATGGTAATAGAGGTTACAGTTTGACTTTAAACTTGGATGATGAGTTTCCCCCCTCCCCTCCCCCATAGGGAGCCACGGTGGGACCATCTGGCCAGAGGAACCCCCCTCTACTCCGGCTGAAGGAGGAGCAAAGGAGTGTGGATGACAGGGCAGGACATACGGGTAAAGTATATGACTGTATTAACATGTTATATATCAAATATACAATACTAGAAAGATAGCTTACAGTAGGTGCCATCCATTTTTTGCGGGGTCTTACACACGGCCTACAAGTGAAAGGAGCCCATAGCAAATTAGATGGCACCCAGGCGTCTAGAAAGGTTTTAAGGATTGAAATGATATACATTGGCCTAAATAAACCCTTTTACATGTAGCTAGAAACAATGTTTCAGCTTGGTCCAGTGTTCATTGTGCATGTTGAAAATATTTAATCAACTATTATGGCTTTTCTCTAGTACAGTGATTCTGTGAATACTGACAGTGTACAGTGTCTGTCTTGTGTGTCATGACAAGTTTTTACATGACATGATTGTATATGAGGTAAGACTTGATTCAGTGATTGATATGATTTGGCTTTACTTGTCCTTCCCAGCTGCCAAGAGCCTGTTCAGTAACACCATCCTGAATACAATCTGTGTCTGCTGATGATTTCTTATGTGAGGTACATGTACTTGAAAGAATGATTGATTAAGATTGACTATGCTTCTCCCTCCCCCCCCCAGCTGCCCAGAGCCTGTTCAGTAACACGATCCTGAGCAGTTCCTCCAGTGCGCCAAACCTGCAGACCTACAACCCCATGGCTACAGGCAGGAAGTTCTCTGCACCACATGTCGTAACACCTGTCTCAGGTAACATTTAAATGTCATATGGGTCATGATGAAGACAGGTTTTTATGACTCTTTTTTATTTTCAACACATATATGCATGTAATAGTAGTAGACTCTTGTTCTGTTTCATGTACGGTAAATTCTTGTCGATGAAGGTTAGACATCCAGGTAATAAATACGCCAAAAAACAGTAAGTTACTCAAGCAACTGGATATTCCAAAATCACATCAAGATGCTTGAATAGCTGTTTTTGGAGCAAGTTCTTAATGTTAAGCATGATCTTTTTGTAGACTTACAAGAACCTCGTATAGCCATCATGTTAAAAGTTGGATATCATCATTCGTAGCGATGGGAAGATGACAACGATGAGACGGAATTCGACCAGTTTCGACTTTAATTCAGTCTTTATCAAGAATGACAGAGATCGGACCACTCCTTCTTTTATACTTTTACCGTGCCTCTCTAGTGCAGGGTGCTCTGCTCTAGTTTTGTTGAAAAAGTTGAATATCATTTAACCCCAATTTCTTTTCCCCAGGGATTGAGAGCTACTCGACCGTTCCGTCCATCCACCCCCTGGAGACTCTCCACAACTCGCTGTCCCTGAAGCAGATTGATGACTTCTTTGGTTACGTCATCAAGGAACCCAGCCGCCCCCAGACCCCGACAACAGTGTCTCCACCCAAACCTTCCACACCAAACATGTACATTCCTCGCATGGTATGTAACAGCTACTTTTCTTAAAACTAATTGAAACTATTGTTAAGTGATTAGCAAAAGAAGATAAACCTGAAAAAAAACCTGAATGTCTCAATGTCACTCATGTTGTGGATGTGTTTTCATAACACTTTCTTGGTACGTTGGGATGGGAACATGAAGGTCAAGTTCGATTATGGGGATTTTAGTTTCAATGTTACCACCCAGCACCCCCCCCCCCAACTGTATTCCAGGTCCAGCCCTTTAAAAGGAGCTCAAAAGGTCAGACACTGGAAATGGGGTAAACTTTTAAGCCCCAAAATGCTTCCAGCAAGTCTGAAATCTCTGATTTCTTGTTTTGCGATCCCCTAATTGTGTTACAGGTCCAGCCCTCCATGGATATTTTGTTGGTAGGTTGGGGAGGGGAATATGATGGTGAAGTTCCATATAATGGGCATTATAGTTTCCAATGTTTCTTCCCCTAAATGTTTTTCTGGTTGCAGGTCCAGCCGTCCAACCTGTTGTTTGTAGGTAATGTGAACAGCAGCTGGCCGACCTCGGCAGCCTCGAGTGCTGGGCCTTCCTCCCCGACCTCCATGGAGCGGGACATGGCCGCCCAGCTGGACCGGATGTTCGACGAGGGGATGATCGAAGCCGCCGAAAAATTCTCCGGAGATTCACCACGAGACGACCATCGGATCGTCCGACCGACGCCGGCGAAACCCGGGAACGAGATGACAGTGCCAGCACACCCTGGGAATGAGAGCGCCCCAATGCATGATGGGAGCGAGGCGGCAGCAAGCTGCCCCGGGAATGTGTGCGCCGTACCTCCCCGCAGCTCGGAGATGGTGGACATCCCGTCACCGATCCTCGAGGAAGGAGAGGTACCTATGGAGATCGACAGCACAGTTATAAACAACATGACCAACAGCTGGGACGCACTGCTGCTACAGGTGTGTAATATGAGTGCTTTTATCAATTTTAACTAATAATTGCTGTTGTTAATTCAACTCTACATGGGGGCCTACATGCCCATTTCTGTAAGGTGTAATCAGGCCTTTTTAGTCTTCGTAATCCGTAGGTAGCCTCCCCCAAAAATCAATGTAATTCATCATCAGTACGTTCACCACAAAGCGTTAAGTCGTAATCAGCACGGAGACTTAAACATAATCCGTAATCGGCGGCAAAAATTTTTCGTAATTCATAATCACTACCATGCAGCATGAAATTTATGAATGTATATATTTTGTTGTAATGTGTTGTCAGAATAAGCCTCGTAATTCAGCCATCACAGCTGCCAGGAGGCTTGTCGGTACTTGCATCTTTGCTTGTTTAATGAATAAACCCATCTACTCTACTCTACTCTACAGGAGGCAATAGCAGGCAGAACAGGGGCCAGTACGGACCACACAACTGCTGTGAACAGAGGAGAAAATGGCAGCTGTACATGGGACCAAGAAATGGTTGGCGACACTGCGTCAAATCCTGAACCACCTAGTTCTGTAGGAAGTGACTGAACTCTGACTTTCATAATATCTGGAATAAAAGAGACATTATGTATACGTGTCCTAATCTGTCTTGAATTTGTGGTATGTTGTAGTACCATGTGAATAGGTTCCATTTGTAAAATCTGAGTAAAATCAGTTAATGGTGTAATTTTTGGGTGATCACTAAAACGCTGTGGTCCATAATTGTACATTGTATTGGAGTACTTGTACTTGGATGCATTTGTCTTGGTTTCAAAGTACAATGTATCTGTTAGCAGTATTATACAATGTACTACACTGTATTGTTTATTATGTGGTAACTTATTGATATGTGTGTTTTTATTGTTCTATTTAAATTATTGATCTTAGGAGGATGTTTAACATTCCAAGCAAATTTTTGTATGGACATCAGAAATGCAAGCTTGTAGTACATAACCCACTAAAGCCTACAGTACAAGTATGTGGTTGCAGAATCACAAGTGTCGAAAAATGCTGCTACTTGGTATCATCTCCAATTTCACCAATGATAAGAAACATTCATATGGAATAGATATCTTTCTTCTGTGCACTTAGAATCTATGATACTTCAGAATTTGTTTCACTTGTACATTTTTTAAGGTTTAGAATCAAGGTTTTAAGCATCAAAAGCCATACTGACACCATGGATGACTTACATGTAGGCCAAATTTTAAATAGTATCCTGCTGATTCAAACCATTTTGAAGAGTGTATAATGTACTATGTAATACTGTTGCATATCTGTGGAGTACACTCTCTGTAAACATGGATTATGAGATAGTAATTTATTTGTACAGTGTGTACATATTGAAGATGTTATTGTCATTGTTTAGCTGAGTGTATAATTTGTATATATGAAGAAACATGATGTGTTTTAATGTGCCAGATCTATTGGAGGAATAGTTGAGAATTGTGTCAAATAAAATCTCTGTTGAAGATCTTGACTGATGTTCAGTTGAAATTCCTATCAACCCTTGTCCTGCAGGACCCATATGGGTTGCACATACAGTACCATCTATATAGTGCCCCGTGTGTATGTATGATTTGGGGGTGTTTCTCGTGCAATGCATCACACCGCAGCAAAACGCAACAAATACGGAAGTAACTACGCCACCACAGGGCAAAAGAAGTCAGGGGTCTGTGACCTGATTACGACTTCAAATTACTTCAAAATATTGTGTAAAAAAAAGTCCAGCAGGACAAGGGTTTAAAGGTAAAGCAAAGACAGAATACGAAGCATGATGCCTTTTTTTAATAGCTGGAAGTGCAATGCAGTCTTACCACAGCTCACATTTTCACCCAAACACACCGGGCTACCCCTAGCCTGAGTGTCAGCCTTGTTAGCTTTCGTCCGCTCCCCAAGATCTGCTCCCTGCCAATGCTAGGCTACCCCTACTTTTCTCAATAACTTTCTTGGGTTCTGTTATGTGTAGAGGTTTGACGCTTGAGGCTACTGACATGAAGCTTTCCCATGACTGAGCTGCTGGCTTGATGTCACCATCCAAACTGACAAATGCAATCCCTCAAGTTTTTAAACAAACTTTATTGTGGCAATAAAAAGATGAGATATTTTATTGTTGACTTAAGGAACAAAGCACAACAGAGTCCACGGTTTTCGTTTATCAAATGAGCTTTTTTCATACTCTGAAAATAATACAATGGACGGACTTCATCAAAACTTTAAAGAATATCTTTTTGATATGATGACAAGTCATTCAAATACCGGTACTACACTGTAGTAAAAGATTCTCTATTCAGTTTGTGCGTCGATGAAGGTTAAATGCAAACTTGTCCAAGCAGTTGGATAAATTCTCTTTAGAATGATCAGATGTTTCAGATTGATATCATCTGCTATCTTTTGTCAATGATAGTCGATGCTATCTGACACTACAGAATTTATACACTTGTGTGATTCTTTGTATTATGTAAACTAATGTTATCCAGTTTGTAGTCTTTGGTTCTCCAGTTGAAGCAACTGCTGTAACCTGGATCGAAGAGTGGCGGCATCTATAGACAAGTTCCTTATTTCCTCTCTCAAGGTATATGATACCTGAAAAAAGGTAAGATGATTTTCATATTTTCATTCATTCATTTAGAAAATGGTGAGAAATAACACTTGATTGTGTTAGAAAATATTAAGTATACATTAGCTAGATCTTCTTAGAACCAAGGTTATCTTTAATTAATTATGAACTGAGCAATTGCTAAATGTTAAAATCAAATGTATAATGATTATCCTGGATGTGCTGTACATTTGTCCATATGTATGTTTCAGGCTGTACATTCAATAACATAATATTACATTTATGCCTCATCTGATATATATATATAACACCTTATAAGGAGTGGTACTGTTTTTCGCTCTCACGTGACAATGACGTCATTACTGTCGGCCATGTTGGATGATTAAACCCAAACGTTCCCGTGTAAATTTGGATTAATAGAATAATAATAATTTCTACACTAACACATTTTCCACATGCAAAAAATAGTTTTCGGTCGCTTCAACCAATCAACGCGACCGATGGCTGTGACGTCATGTGGACAAACTGGTGCAGTACATGTACCTACCTCCTTATCAACATGCACCAGTAAGTACTGAAGTATATGTCTGTAGGCGCCGTGTATGTTGTGCATGGCGTTCAGCCCACGACAGACGCCGTCCACACAAGGTGTAACGTTATCTAAAGACAGAAAACAAGGGAAATTGGTCCATTTGTCGTACTTAGTATCTTTGACGGAAATGGCGTTTTAAGGCTGTTTGAGATTTTAGAGTGACTTTCAAGTAGCCTGTGTTCCACCTGGGTTAGTTTACGTCCGCTCCCACAGTCGCTACCAGTAGCGACTGTGTAGCGACTGTGGGAGCGGACGTAAACTAACCAAGATGGAACACAGGCTAACTTTCAAGGGGTTAATTGATTTTAAATAAAAGTATTGCTGGCTAAAAGTTGATAAATGTGTATGGGGAAAATAAGTCGATCTTTTTAATCTTAGTGGGTGTCGTAAAAAGTAATAAACCATTCTAGATATATTGGTTTTAAAGATCTTTACGCCTAAATTATGTACTCCTGGTTTCTGTATCCTTTTTTTTTCTGTCGGGCGGTTTTAAGAAAATTTCTAGACTGTCATTGCGAACAACAAGTTTGTCTCTTGGCCTGACAGATAATGACGACTGATGACGTACCCATGTATAAGCCTTTGCCACAGTCTGACCGCACTGCGCATGCCTGTTCCACGCTGCTGACGTCATCCATGTCGGCGAGTTTGACCTTGTCTCCTACCCAGATGAACTGGCTCGGCTTAAAGTCTGCCAGAATGAGGGAGCCGAGAGGAGAATGCTCAAAGTAGTCCAGGAGATCAGCTATGTCCAGAGCTATCTGGAAAAAACAGTTCGTTAATTTCTGTATCTAGTTGCCGGTATAACCGCTATTCGGCGTAACACAATAGCTTCGCAGGCACGCGGCGCGGCGGCAGCCAGCTATATTAACACCGAAGGTGTTGCACCCAATCTTTGCACATTTAGCAGGAGTTGTTTCAAGCTTTCTAGTGATGATGCCCCAACTGTGCTTGGTGGCAACGAGTTCCACTCTACGTTCTTAGAAAATACGATTTTTTTAACACCTCAATTCTTGGTTGAACTCTGATATTTGAAGGCACGGCTGTTTCTTGTTCTTTTCTGGGCTGGTATTAGATACTTAGTAGTTGGTACGTCCACCATTTTGTTAGTTTAATAAAAGCACAAGAAAATATGAATGCGACGGGGGCCGACATCGTCTACCAGATACCTTTGACCCAGTGTTGACGTCACACTTCAAGGAAGCCACGTGGCAAGCTTCACTGGGTCAGTCTACTGAGGAAGATCAGAGTGACTGGTCGAAAGCTCTAGGTGAGAGAATTTTTTGTGTTGGACCAAAAAAGTTTTAACTTTAAACATGTAACTACCAACACAGATGAACTTTCATGATAGCACAAGAAAATAGGTACTTAGAAGGAAGATTGCTTAATGTAGTATTTCCTAAGACACACCTCAAGTCGTTTTTTCCACGGCATGTTCCGCGCCTCTTTAGTGTTAAACTCACGGCCGACCTCCGTCACGGCCACTACTCCATGCTCCGCTAAACTCTGCGCGATGTTTTCACTCCGAATGCAGTAGCCTAGGAGCTGAGAAAAGGCATGTTTATCCAAGATAGGATAGCGTAGAACTAATAATATACAAATATAAAAGAAATAAAATAAATATTTTAGATCCGTAAACGCTAGTCGAAAGACTAAACAATTTTTTTGTCATTTCATAAATGATCAAAAATCCTCTTCCGGATAAGTTATATGATAATTTACTGTAGTTAAACTTGTTCCTAGCTAGCCAAAATATAATTTAATAAAATGGCAATCTGTTAAATGATATGATAATTTACTATATAGTCAAACTTGTTCCTAGCTAATTATGATTTATCAAATTGCCATTCTATAGAATTATAACGTATAATTTTATCAAATTATGAATTAATTTATCTAGATTCAATAATCTAAAATAGGCTAGAATAATCTAGCTAGATTATTTTAGGTACTTTGTGATATGTTTTACCGATATTTTACCTTTACAATGTTTGGGTGTTGTAGCTGCTTTTGGAGTAGTATTTCCTTCATGATCTTGTAATTTGCAAAGAGGTAACACTCGTGCCATCGTTCCTTGTCCACTCGCTGTCGGCATGCTGTGATATCCTTTACACTGGGTTGTACTCGCTTGACGGCAACGTTTTGGCCCCTGTACGACCCTAGTTCCACGACTTTTGTATAACCATGTCCCAATCCTTTGATGATGCTAATATCTGATATCTCCTTACAAGTTAGAAATTCGTTGTTTTCGTCTGTTGTCGGTTCGACGGTTCTCATTGGTCGAGATTGCGGCATCGCTGGACTAATCACGTTATCGGATACGTTTCCCATCGTTGTTATGTTTGGTGGCTTTTCCATTGGAGTCTCTGGTTGGTCGTTTGGTTTGTTCGTTCGGTTTCTTTCTTCCCGCAACATATTTGCCAAAGTTACGTCGTCTTTTGCCGACTGAAAAGTTAAATCTTCTTTCACAAGAAGCAACCTGTCTTTCCAACAACTACAGTCCAGAAATACGGAGGCAAAAGCAAACGCCACGAGAAAAAGGAGGAACACACCGAACTTTGGTCTTCTGAACACATGTCCCCGACATTTTATACAACGAACCATGATGGCGATTTCTCTGAAATGTAAAACAAAAAGCATAATGAATTTCGAACTTTCGTAACAATAGGGGGCAAATAAGCTTCTCCAGTGGCAACGAAGACAAATATTAAGGGTAACTTTACCTTCATTCATGGATTTCGTAATATTGTAAAGAAAGAATTTAGATCATGTGTTCAACAATCATCCATGTGCAGTGGGGATTCTCCCAACACCAACCAAAAGATTATTTTTACCTACCGACGGCCTTGGACGTACAAAACCACTTTTCTGTCCTGTCTTGACTCCTAGAACTCTCGTTAGAGTTAGTCTGGCTCTGCCTGTATTAGAGTAATAAGTATACAACGAAAGAGTGGCGCTACATGTAGGTTATTTCTAACGATCGATGTTGGACAGTCCAACATTGATTTTTACCATATGGAGGTAGAAGTCTACCTCCATGTTTTTACGAATACGAGTAACGTTGGTCCAATCAGCAATCAGCTATCACAAGTCGGATGAAATTTGATGCCCCAAGCGCGGGAAAATTCCGTCCCTAGCAACGGTGTTGCTAAGGAGCGCGGAGTGATATGATCTGGAAGTAGCCTCCTGTGCAGGCCTCCGGGTGGGTGGCAGTTTTGATACTGCGTTTTGTAGAATTTTAACGCGTTTTTTGCCGGCTATCCTAAAACCAGCTGCCCAGACGGGTACTAACTTTCTATGGGCGACTGGTTGTAGGATGGCTGGCAAAAGAACGCCGAAAGGCCTGCACAGGAGGCTACTTGTACTCTGTAAAGAAAATCTGTTTTTAACGTGTTTGCCGTATGTACCAGGTTTATTCAGATGATCAATTTGTAATATTGGAGAGTCCAACATTGATTTTTGTAAATAGTAAATACAAGTAGTCCAGGGTATCTTGGGTCAACCCTTCCATGTGACACAACAAAATGGCCACACATATCCCATACTGAAACATTGGACTTCTATTTATGTTTACCGAAGGAAAACATATTGCTTTTAATACGTTTCCTCTTCCTCTTCTTATGTTCCAAACACTAACCTCTGACATAGGCCAATGACCATCAGGTTGTTGATGTCTGTCACCATAGTAACTAGTGTTGGGTTACATCATGTTGTAATTTTATAGCAGGAGGGATTGACTCCTGTCACCATACGTATGAATGTGTCTGAATAAGAATTAACAGAGCAGACCATATGCGAAGGTAAACATTTTGCATTTGCAAATGTTATGTCCCTAGTTTATTTTGTTATTTTGTTTCTCAACATGATCGATATTAGTAGCGTATGTGTTTCCTTCCAGTAGAGAGCTGACAAATGGATTGTTTGTGCTTCAAACACAAGCCGGCGTTTTTAGCGCGATCGGAATACTTTACTGTTGACATGTTAGACAACGTACTTTATGAGCCCCACCCCAACGGTGTGTTGTTGTGCAACAACAAGAGATAGCGCCTCTTAATATCAACCTTATTTTGTCAACTACCATCTCCCTTTATCTTTCCAAAAAACATAAACAAATAAACAAAACACTACCCCAACCAGGCCTCCAAGCTACTAGTAACTAACACATTGGTTTTGTTACAGACACTCGCGGTCTTGCAATAACGCGAAGTTAGACGCACGCACTGCGCTAGCTGAAACTAATCTCTACCAGACTAACTACGCTGGCTATATATAGGAGAATTTGCCTGGGGAGTTTGGCCGCCTTGTAGGTTTGACTGGCCGCGCAGTTAGGAAAGAAACTACCTCCCCGCGGCCGGACTCCATTGTTCAATTTTACTGTCTTTTTTGCCGAATTCTACGATCCGTACGTATTCCCGTAGAAAGGCCTGGTGGAGGCTACTGCGCGACCACTTTCGTCGTTGTTCGCCGTCCGATTTTAATTTTGATGCCCCCAAATGTTCAAACAGGCTGCACGTGACAGAACTAACGTTCCCGACAAGGATCCAAAACAAACTAATACGGTAACGGTAACAAGGAGACAGCTAAATTTTGCAGAAAATATCAACGACTACCCCATGCAAGAACCCTCACCGTTTCGTACGACGATCGTACTACAAATGTACCTATGTGACAGGGAGCTGAAAATAATTTACCGACAGCTGAAAAATTTCTGTTATGTCGACTTTCACACATACAACTGTTGGTTTTGTTGACAAAATAAGAATGTTTAGTGTTTACGTTAGTCTGGCGGAATTTTAATGGTGTCAAAAATAACCTTGTCCTTTTTTATCTCGGCCGCCTGAAGCGGCCGAGATATTGTGCTCCAAAATATGTACGTTGGATCGTGTTTTCGACCGTGAAAAAAAACCCAATGAAACCAATTACTCTGCGTGTATACTTTACTTTGTGGGGTCGAGCTACCGGATGATAGTGTCGTTATTCTTATACAACGAAGTTGCTAAAAAAGAGGAAATGCTGTTTACCACAAAACCATTGTTTTATATCATAGTATGCATTTAAGGTTCTAGAATTTCGCTAATAGCTGCGGTAATTGGACCAATAAATCAATGACATAAATTATGTACATTAACCTTCCATATTTGCTTAAGTCGCAAGATGTCGCTTTTGATTGGTGAATAAATCACTGTGACGCAAGTAAATATTCACTTGAAATGAGAAATTACCGCCCAACAAAACGGACCATTAGATTCCCAGTGCTGTATTACTCTTTTGTTCTTGTGGTCAACTTGTTTTCTTTGCTTGAATCGCGTAAAAGACCAAGGAAAATACAATGAAATCGGCAATCGCCGAGCCGCGCCGATCTGCCGCCGCCATCTTGGATTTTTTTGGAAAGCTGCAATTTGGCCCAAACCGCTAGAGGGGGCGAATTAAAATGTTTAATATATTCGGTATGAAGTTTTAGTAGCTCTAGCAGTAGAGGAGAAGTTTGATAATGCATAGAACGGATAAAATAGAATAAAATTAAATGAAATAAAATAAAACAGAATAAAAAATAAAATAGAAAATAAATAAAAAATAAATAAAAATAAAAAAATAAAAATAAAAATAGAAAATTAATTAGTAGTAGGTTAACAATATACTTAACGTTATATTGTATTTAGCAATGATCATTTAGTGAAAATTATTAGTAGTGGTTACATATACTTAACGTTATATTGTATTTAGCAATGATCATTTTTCACTAATTCCATTGAAGCAAATGATAATGGAAGCCAACTTATTACCCTGTTTGGTGTTACAGGTATGAACATACTAGGTAATACATTCTTTCCTCTCTAGCAGTTACACAAATCTATGTGGACATCCTCCAAGAACACAAAACTACATGGCCAGCGGCCGAGATAAACTTTTTTCAAAAGTCTTGTTTAGGAAGTATGCCGTTAACGTTCTTTGAATGGTTCCTTTAAACCGTAGTAATTTAATAGACTCAGAAACAATATGGCCCTCCTAGTGTTGTTATTGTTATTTTCCCGACGTTTGGAAACGAAGGAAAATGAGTAAACCTAGACCCATGACAAGTAGTCCGATTGTAATCTTTGCCGCCTGAAGGCCTGGTACACCTGTTCTTTTTCAACATTGGTAAGTACAAGCTGCCTCAGACAGGCGACAAAAAATAGTCTCCAAGCAGATTTTTCGGTGGCTGTCATACAAGACAGTATTGAATTGGCAAGACAGTATCAAATTGGCCAGACAGTATATAATACACGAAATAAGCTTGAGTACTCATATCCGGGCCGGTATCTTGTATTCTTTAAGGTTTCGAGCATATACGAACAAGCGCATCTGCTCGTATATGCTCGTATTTTTTAAAGAATACGGCAAGATACCGGCCCGGATATGAGAGTATCCCAGCCTATTTCGTGCCCAAGTTTGGCTGGAGAAAAAAAAGAAACCAACAGAAAACAAAGCACGATAAAACGCATAAAAACACGTAAAAAAAACCAAGCCTATGACTAAACCTCTGCCTGGAGACTAGAGTCTAGACGAAACC
The DNA here is from genome assembly GCF_001625305.1 of Branchiostoma belcheri. NCBI lineage: Eukaryota > Metazoa > Chordata > Leptocardii > Amphioxiformes > Branchiostomatidae > Branchiostoma > Branchiostoma belcheri. The sequence continues at coordinate 916,641 of NW_017804353.1, forward strand.
AGGATATGCACGTATGAAACTTATGAAGTCACCATTTAGTGTTATGATGTAGGGAGAAAAAAACAAACCTTTGTACAGCATAACAGGATTTAAAGATCGTCACAAAATACGGTTAGTTGCCAGCCATAGGTGTTCTTTTCTATATAATAAATATCTTTGTGTTATACTATAATAGAATATATAGTGTCCCTTTGTATCGTGTGTTACTACTGTGTTAAGTTTTATGTTACATTTGTAAAGTTAGCGTAAAGGTAGATGTTACTTCTGCAATGTTAATACATGTATTATTCAATTGTTGATAGATTAAAGAGCTTCGCTACACGACATAATAAAACAGAAAATGTTGAAAACAGCATAAGTTGGATCCTTGACATAATTCAAATTCTTGCTACAACCATTTTTTACGGATTTACGGTGACGGATCGTAGAATTCGGCGAAACAAGAATACTTGGCCAGGAAACACGGGCTGGGGGAGGGCTAATGCCCCCCTTCGGTGGCTAAACTCAATTATTCTACTCTCCAAGCAGAGGTTGTGGGGGAATGATCGTTACATTTTTATAGATGGCCGTTTTTTTTGTCCTGACCCCCACCACCCGTCAGTGGCTGCGGACCTTCTCTGGCTAATGGATACTGCCTGGCCAATTTGATACTGTCTTTTTGCAACCGAGAGGGATCTGCTTGGAGATTACAATTGTTCTCCCCGTGTAGCCAAATGTTTCTGTTTTTTAGCCCGTGTTGTTAGGATGGTGAAGACTAGCTAGCGGGAGGGCAAACAGTTCTCTCCCAGCAGATCAACTCCCTTGGCATGCTATCTCTCTATTTGGCCGATTTCTACTCTTTCCAGCCGCCTCCCGAAGCCTGGTAGAGGCTAGGGACTAGCTACTTGAAGCGACACACTAGGGTAAAATCGAGGCGTAAGTTTCGGACGGGGTCTCTGTGACTTGGCTCCCAAAGTGTTCAATTGTTAGTATTAAAGACGAATTAAAGGATACACGTACCTTAATATCACAGAACGTAGCGTCACCACAAACTATACGTCTCTTCAGCCAAAAGTCCAGGATGTTGCTTCTACACCTGAGCCGAACTGTTTGTATGTACTGACCCTGGGGACGGTACAGTATATACAACGGTAAAGGGTGGAGTAGTAATAAATTACGGGTGCGTCCGATAAAGCTAGCCTCTATCAGGCTTCGGGAGCGGCAAGCTGTTCTCTCCAGCAGACCAACTCCCCTGGCATGCTATCTCGCTATTTGGCCGATTTCTAAGGTCTAAGGTAAGGTATACTCTTTCCAGTCCCCCCCCCCCCCGTTACCGCCAGCTCCATATTGTCGCTAGCTACCATGGACTAATAATGTTTACCGAAAGAAAACATATTGCTTTTGCTCAATTTATTCGTCCTCTTCTTCTCCTTCTCCACTGACAGTGACCTGCCATGCCACCGATATTGTGCCCTTGGGAAAGGCACTTTACATGACTTTCCCCACTAAACTGTGAAAATGAGTACTGCCCTGTCCAGTATTCGTTTCTATGTGTGGATCACAACACCAGCAACAGCTGCCTGTGTCCCACGTGTATTGCACTGTTGCAATTTAATTGCTATAAATCAAAATCAAATCATATATGAACTCGTTGTATAAGGGTAGCCTCCTTCGCAGACCTGTAGGGGCGTGGCGTTATTTTTTTCGGTGAGCGGCGCGAGTTATGCCGCGGAGGGACGATTTTACGGCGAGGGAGTTTTGGCAAATTTTGGGCAGCGAAATCGTCAAAACTCCCTCGGCGGCAAAATCGTCCGTCCGCGGCATAACTCGCGTCGCTTGCCGAAAAAATAACGCCGCGCCCTACAACTTTGCGAAGGATCAAGGCTAGCATAAGTGTAGCTTAGAGCAGGGTGCTATCGTACATATATCTACACGCCGTATAGACGTGGATTGAAGCTTTTTTTTTCAAAGGAAATTTTACTTACCTGCCACGATATATCGGCGATACGAAAGGCACACTGACTTGTAGTTCCAATAACAAGACAGTGTTATATGACGTTTCTTGCTTTAAACCTTTTAAGAAATACTTTTAAAAGTTTCGTATAGCCCTATAAGTCCTAACATTGAAGTCAGCTGAGCGCCTGTGTTGAAAGGTACACTGCACGAACAGCCAGATTTCCGAAAGTTTCCAAGCTAGGACACGTTCACGGTGTAACCTGACGTGTACTTGCCGTGTATGCGGGTTTCCACGGGTGTCCTATTTCTAGCCTCTACCAGGCTTCGGGAGGTGACTGGAAAGAGTAATAATCGGCCAAATAGAGAGATAGCATATCGCATGTCAAGGGAGTTGGTCTGCTGGAGAGAACAGTTTGTCGCTCCCTGTTCTCTCCAGCAGACCAGTTTCCTTGGCTTGCTATCTCTCTATTTGGCCGATTTCTACTATTTCCAGCCGCCTCCCGAAGCCTGATAGAAGCTATCCTATTATTATATACCATTAAGGTGTGTCCAATGTCGGAAACCCGTGCACACAATGGGACACGCGAAGGGTACAAAGCTTCCCATTGTTGGAAACAACGTCCCGTGTCCTTAACTATTTATCGACATTATCGTCTCAGAGGAAAGATGAGAAGTGCGTTATAACTTGGTTATACATGTATATTAGGATGTCTACAGCTAGCCTACTGTCCAAGCAGAAGATTAGGTTTTGACTTATTTTTTGGCGTGTTTTTAGGCTTTTTTTAATCGGGGTTTCCTTTTTGCACTGGGCGTAAAAAAAACTAAAACACGCCAAAAAGTAAGCCAAAACCCAAACTTCTGCTTGGAGAGTAGCCATCCTAACGTGCATGTATAACCAAGTAATAACGCACTTCTCATCTTTCCTTTGTGACGATCATTAGTCAAAGACACGACAGGACGTTTCCAACAGTGGGAGGCCTTGTACTCCGTAATCAGCATTTTTTTCGAAGGAAATTTTACTTACCTTCCACGAAATGTCGGTGATACAAAATGCACACGGACTGCCAATTATAGTTCCAATAACGATACAGCCTTATTATATGACTTGCTTTAAACCTTTTAAGAAATACTTTTTAAAAGTTTCATACAGCCCTATAAGTCCCAAATCGAAGTCAGCTGAGCCCTTTTGATGGGAAATGGTGAGCTTACTTCACAGTAACACCTTTAGAAACTCCGCATCCCCACAATGTCCTTGCAATTGTGGAATTAGCTTACAAATCTATCTGGGTAAATTGAAGCATTGTTTTGAAGTCAAGCAACTGAATTTTCCTCACTTTGTTCTAAGTGCTTATTCACTAAGAAAATAATCACTAAATTTATTTCTAAATTCTACATTCTACGCGGACAAATTAGTCGACTGGGAACAACCTTATCCTTAGAAACGTTAGCTGATCGCTTTAAGCTTTTTTACACACAGAGTAAGTCTGTAATTTGAAGTTAATCCTAGTGGCCTTGTAGTGGGTGTATTATGTGGGGCGTGCTGACTTGGTTACTGAGTATACTCAGTCTTACTGGCTTCTCTCGGCTTCCGCATATTACTTTAAATTGTAAAAATTGTAAATATCAATAATTGAAATTTGTCTCATCTCGACTGTCATTTGAATAACTTTCTGAGTCAGTCTACTGAGGAAGACCAGAGTGACTGGTCGAAAGCTCTATGTGAGAGAACTATATTGTGTTGGATCTGTTTAAATTCAAACATGGTATCTCATTTCTTGTTAGTTTGCTATATGCTATATGCGGGTACATGCATGCTGTTGCTTTATTATTGTAGCCAATGAAACTATCACGTATGCTTAGGAAGAATCAACGAGAAATATTCACAAGAATAAATTTAACTAGAAATTCACAAGAGCTCTAAATATTTCTGAAGAGAAGGTTTTATTGACAACTTTCTCCTGTGTAAAACACCAACTTTTCTGACAGGACACCAGCAGACCAAAACCAAGTGATATTAAAATCAACATGAACACCACAAAACGTTACAAAAGTAGCCTCTACCAGGCACCGCGGATCGCTGGAAAGGTAGTAGAAATTGGCCGAAATAAAGGAATAGTATACCAGAGAAGATCCAGGGCCATAGAAGCTCCAATT
>NW_017804353.1:920749-1013841 GCF_001625305.1 Branchiostoma belcheri
TATGGCCCTGGATCTTCTCTGGTATACTATTCCTTTATTTCGGCCAATTTCTACTATTTTTCCAGCGATCCGCGGTGCCTGGTAGAGGCTATTACAAAAGTAGAGATCTATACTATGGGCAAAGCCAGACTAGTACCCTTAGCCTCTACCAGGCTTCGGATGCGGCTGAAACCGTAGAAATAGGCAAATAACATGCCAGGGGAGTTGGTCCGCTATAGGAATACATTTGCCGCATACCCACCTCCGAAGCCTGGTAGAGGCTACGTACACCGTAAAATTGGCCTGGCTAAAATCACGCTCCTAGCGGCCCGCTTGCGTAACTGCAGGGGAGGAGCTCATATACATGTATGTATACTGACAGTTGGATGTTGCGTAACACAGGCTACCTATAAAACAATTAACTACACATCTATGACATTTTTTTTCAGGACACAATTCGTATTTTGGTAGAATCTCTTTCCGTTTGGCATAATTTGTTAGCTTCACTGTTCCATGATTTTTTTTTTCTTTTTTGTAACCCCCAACACCATATGGACTATGTTTTAGCTTCATTTTCGAGCACAACTTTTGAAGTATTTCTACTGATAGTATCCATGCCAGTAGTTTACTTGAGAACTGGCAGGGTGGCCGCTTCTGGTATAAATAATTTAGTATGGATAATTATAGGTCTAAATGGTGATAACGAACACAGATAACTATCGACAAGCTTAACTTAAGATTGGTGATAACACTAATCGATACAGACAACGAAAGTAGATTTTGTTATCAAAGTGGACCCAAGGTAGTACAATTTAAATACTGCCTCAGGACTTATAGAACTGTGTTGAGGGACAGCTTAAGTAAGCTATGGCGATGATATGATGCACATGTAGTGTTCGGAATGTTGCTTCTGGAAAAAAGATGCGGTCATCAAACAGCTATTTAAAGAAGGTTTCCCACCCCCCAAACAAGAGGCATTAGGCCACACCGACTTAATTCTATGGATGACATCCGCGCGCGCATTGATTTTCGCCTGTTGTAAAAAAAAAAAACAAGAAGAAGAAGAAGAAGAAAAAAACCACGTCCACCGAGGCTCTGGACTGGCTCTAAGCCTGGGTAGTCCATGGTAGTTAGCGACAATATGGAGCCGGGCACCCAGGCTACCGAAGCTCCACGACTCAAGATCTCAGTACATACGTACAGTGCCGCAAGTACTACAGCAAATTCACAATATCAGCTTTGTATCCCTGTGGTTTAGTAGAATTTTTATTTTTGGCCGGATTTTTTTTATTCGCCCGCGCGCACTAGTTTGGGGGTCTTCAGAGGATGTCATCCATAAAATAGTCGGTGTGGCCTTACTGTGTAAGATAGGTTTACGTCAATGCCAAAAGCTGGACATGTGGGGAGGGGGGCCTGGATCTAGTCTTCTAGTTGATCTTCACTCTCGCTGGTCCAGAGTGTGAGGTTGTCCCGCAGAAGCTGCATGATCAGGGTTGAGTCCTTGTAAGATTCCTCCTTTACTTGGTCTAAGTCTTTACAAGCCTCGTCGAAGGCCTCCTTCGCCAGCCGGCAAGCCTCGTCGGGGTTGTTCCGAATCTCGTAGTGGAACACGGAAAAGTTTAGCGCCAGGCCCAAGCGAACCGGGTTGGTGGTGGGCAACTGGGCGGCCTTTTCGTGAGCCTTCTCGTACGCGTCTTTCGCCTTCGACGCCATGTCTTCTCTCTCGTCTCCCTCGCTGATCTCGGTCAGGTAGCGGAAGTAGTCTCCCTTCATCTTCTGGTAGAAGACTTCGCTCTCCGGCTTGTCGACCCGCGGGATGAGGTACTTGTCGAGGAGGGCCAAGACGTTGCCGCACATCTCCTTCATCTCCGTTACCACTTTCTCTCGCAGCCACTTCACGGCTTTCTTCTTGCTGTCGGATTCCTCGGCGCCGGACTCCACCTGAATCAGATTCAGAGTTTATTTCCAATGGCATTACAGGTACACGAATAAAATCAATATTAGGCCATGTTGGATAATACAGGACATGGTGGTGAGATACTCTAGCTATAGCTAATTTTGACCTTACCACCAAACATAGAAAGTATACAGTGACAAGATACATGACAAAAAACGACAGAGAACAGCACATGGGTGGGAATGTATCAATAAATGGTAAGGAAGAACGTGTTTTGTAGGCTATGTAGGAGTTAATCTAATACAAACCGTTTAGTATCAATAACGTAAGTTTGGGTGATTGTCAAAATGTTACAGTGTACATCGGGTGATCCTCTAAGTAAAATGTTACATAAGAATTGTTCAGACATGTTGTGTACATCAAAGATAGAGTCTACAAAGTTCTGTAGATTGCTGATTAGGGTGACTCTTTGCTGATTACCTGTTTGAGTTCTGAGGACCCGATGACCCTCCACGCGGACCGGCGCGCGCCCAGCATGTTCTTGTAGGCCACGGAGAGAAGGTTCCGCTCCTCTTCTGTCAGAACCACGTCCAGCTCCACAACCTCCTTCATCCACCTCGCCATGTCCTCGTACTGCTCTGCCTGCTCTGCCAACTGGAGTAGTAATAATTATATAATTATATCATAAATAATAAGTTTATTGCAAATTCATGCCCGAAGGCTAATTGCAAATGACAAGATAATAACAATAATAAGATTAAAAAAGACATTGAAACAGAGTACAAAATAATTTCAAAATCTACATGATAAAAGGTAATTGTTTAAAACTATAGCATGTCTAAAAGTATGTCTGAGTGTTTGACTTCTCTTTTGTAAACCATGGAATAATATACCATAAACTCATAAAGATCCACCCAGAACTTTAATGGTGTGTGGGGGTAATATGCATTATATTACTCCCATATTGGATACGCATATTCAGTGGGAGTCATGAATTCGCGGTGATTTTTTTTTGCGAAAAACAACGACAGTGATGCCATGCTTAAGCGTAGAGATTATGTCAGCGGCACCACTAACAAAGATATATTCAATGACAGAATGATCATGGGAAAGGATCGTCATTATGGATATGTATAACAAAGGCAATGCAAGCAAAACAATAATGGTAACACAGTAGTACAGTTATAGGATTTGGGAATAGTTTCTTTACATGCATGTACGCACCTTTGCCCGCTCCACCAGGCTTTGTCTCTGTTCGCTCGCCGATTCTGCCATTTTTTCTTCTTTTCTTTGTTGTCAGCGATACACAACTACAAAAAAAAAATAACAACAACAACAGATAGGTGTGAATGTATACAGCTGCAGGCCCTTTATATGACTTGTGTCATGTTGGATTAAACACACTAACATAATCGTACCGGCTAAGATGATAGCTGGGTATGCAAATTACAATCATTATAACGTCAGCGGTGACACACATGCTACCCTCTCCTTGGTACTGAAGAACCATTTTATGCTACAACGCAGATGGGGCCGGTTTTGCCCCCGTGTACATTGATGTGTGGATCAAAGCAAAGTATAACCAATTCGGTCATACATAGCCTCTACTAGGCTTCAGGAGCGGTTGGAAGTGTAGAAATTGGACAAATAGACAGATAACATGCAGGGGGAGTTGGTCCGCCAAAGAGTACAGTTTGCCGCTCCCGAGAGGACCAACTCCCCCGGCATGTTATCCATCTGCCTATTTGGCCAATTTCTACTTTTTCCAGCCGCTCCCGAAGCCTGGTAGAGGCTAGGTCCTGCGTCCTAGGTGATAGTCACCTGTTATGTCAATCTTCCCACAAATGTGGTAAATCGTCATAAAATAAAAAATAATAAATAATAATAATAAAAATTGGTTCCCTACGCTTCGATTCGGTTCACCGACCACGCAATACAAATACAAATCCAGAAATAAATTCATATTAATTCTTTTCGGCCAATTTCTAATATTTCCAGTCGCTTCTGAAGCCTGGTAGAGGCTAGGTCCAGCGTAAAAAAACATGGTTCGTTACGCTTCGATTCGATTCACCAAGCAAGCAATGCAAACAAAACTCCAGATGGAAAATTCATATTCTTTACGGCCGATTTCTATTTCCAGCCACTTCTGAAGCCTGGTAGAGGCTAGGTCCTACGTACAAAATATGGTTCGCTACGCTTCAATTCGGTTCACCGGCCAAGCATAGCCTCCATAGGCATGCCGAAAACTGTGGGTTTTGGATCTTTTATGTGCTATTTTCTGATTGCATATAGACAACATAGCCGTTTTTTGAACTGGGCTAATCATGGGTTCTATAAGCCTGCTACGGAGGCTAGGCCAAGCAATGCAATCAAAAACCCAGAAGGAAAATTTTATATCCTTTTCTTAAACATCCAGTAAGGATACACGATATGCATGATGAATGAGTTAAGAGTAAGGTGTATTATGACGTATATATGGTTAAAGGTCAGTATGGGCGTGTGCCAGATATGGAGCCAGATAAACATTATAAGTCCCCGACAAGAATTTTTTATGGATGACGTCCTCTGGAGACCCTAAATCCAGTAGTAGTAGTAGTAAGCCTTTATTTAAACTCGAAAGCTTGTTCGGTACATACATATGACCGCTTTTCAACAAGGTCGAGGGTGAGGGCGGGGTCACGGATTACAAATCAAACCAAAAAGCTCTAATACAAAAACAAATAGTAAATCATCAATCCGTTATCAGCCCAAAAGCCTTGTCATACTTTTAGTCTAATGCGCGAGAGTGAAAAAAAAAACAAGAAGGGCGGAAGAAAAAAAAGCAAGTTTCTGGGAACAGGCCAAAATCAATGCGTGTGCGGACGTCATCCATAGAAATTACTTGGTATGGCCTAACCCTTCAATACGGCTGTGACGGTGTATGGAACGTGTTGTTTACAGCTGGTAGGTATAGAATTTTAAGAGCTCTGCAAATATACATAAGACGAGCCACCACATCGCACCCCTCCCCCTTTTTAACATTTCAACGTGCAAATAATACAATACATAGTGGTATAACGCACTCAAGCAATATGCTTATATTCACGTCACCACTACGTAGACATAAAATAAAAATTACAACACAAAACAATGTCACATGGGTAACGTCCAGGTAACAACAAAACAGAGTTAAGCTATTTAATGTTAGATATTATAAATTTATACAGAACTATAAATTACTACTTTCCTATACCATGCTAAGCTGTATACCATTTTAGTGAACACAATTAATTCCACTGCTGTAAAAAATGGCGGATGCAGAAATCTAGGACAACGATGGATTTTCAGTGCTGCGAATCAGGTCAAAAAATGAAAATCACTGGTAACGAATCTAGTCATAACGCGTTCATGAGAAATGTAGATCATGATATTGGTCACTGGGGATCAGGCTATTTTATGTGTACACTTTCTAGAATTCTGAATGGTTGGAACAACCCTTTCATGCATATCTGTACTACATGTACTACATTTTGGCTAATATATAATACTGTGGTATTCTGATCGAGTAAAATGAAGCGGAAACAAAACAATTAAGGTTATTTTATGTGTACACTTCCTGAGTGCTTGTATTAGCCATTGCATGTATATCGGCACTACCAAATTCTACATTTTGGCTTATTGTGTCGTTTATATCTAGTCAAATGAAGCGAAAACAAAACAATTAAGATGACTCCGAATCACGTACCCAGAAAGAATGTAACGTATAGCAAACACAGGGCAAGACGCACACCCCCCTCCCCCACTAAAAATCATATTCAGCAGACGAACAATAAATTTAACATTAAGGCACTCACATGTAGCGAAACGTAACGTTTTTCTCTCGTCTCTGTCAGGTTGTACGGTTGTCACTTTCGATCCAAATCCAGACACTACTAAGACAACACAAGGGTCTATTTAGTATAACCGGAAAGGTCCCATACACAGACTGAGGAAAACAACAATGCAGGGAGAGAATATCGTAGCAAAGGGCTGCGTTAATAATTTATTAACCTTTATTTCCATGTGGGGCCGCCGCTATTGTGGTATCACCTGCTCCGATCGGATGAATTATTCATTCAAAAATACTGAAACGTCATCTGATTGACAGATAAAAAAAATGGCGGAGTTTTTAGCACGTTTTTTGTTGGTATTTTTCTACATTCATTGCTTTTTTAGAGCAGGGCAAAGGTTTAAGCCACATGGAGTTAAAATCAAGAAGGGTCGTGCCACAAATGGCGATCATGTGCCCTCCCATATATCAAAATGGTGGAGTTTCTAGCACATTTTTTGTGTATTTTTCTTCGTTCATTGCTTTTTTTTTTTTGGAACGGGGCAAAGGTAAAAAGGGCAGAAACTAGCCTCCGTAGCAGGCTATAGAACTGGGGGTTTGGTGGCCTTCGGCTGTTTTCTGATCAGCCCAGTTCTAAAAACGGGGGTAATTCAACCAGGCCGGCTATGTTGTCTATATGCAATCAGGAAATAGCACATAAAAGATGCCAAAGACCATGAAGACCCCCAAACCCCCAGTTTTTGGCATGCTCTGGAGGCTAGGCAGAAACGTCGTGCCAGAAATGGCGATAAGTGCCCTCCCATATATCACAGTGTTGTTTGTCGACAACTGCCGTTACTACATTATGACATAGCTATTAACATGGCCGCTCTGCTGAATACGAATAATCTGTGATCTGTATAACCGCCCTTCGTCGTAACACACGAGCTTCGCAAGCGTGCAGCACGGCAGCAGCTGGGTATATAATATGTACTGAATGACCTGTCACATCTAACATTTGTACATCGATCTAACAGCAATCGTCCTTAAAAAAGGCTATCTAGTGAGGAGGCTGTATTTGTGTCAATGTGAGTTCCACAATAGTTGGAGGAAAAAAACACTGCTCGATCGAACACTTCAATAACACCTGGTATATACCTGAAGTTGGATTACAGAAATTATGAATGAATTGGCTGTTTTTCTTCTCTCTTCATGTATATACCACAATGTATCTGTGGGCAGTTTCTTCAAATTTACCGACGTACATGGCAGCGCCCCTTGTATAGGTCAAATTTTTGTATCATCTACGTCGTACGGAGGCGTATATATACGTATCCATTACATACATATACATGTGTCTGTTTGAAGCATGCATGATATTCTCTACAAGGAGATTCCAAAGGGTACTCGGAGATACGAACATTTATTATTTGACATGAAACTAATATCAATCGATTTTCTATGCGTGCGGTTTGCATAATCATATTAACCGTTCCGTAACGACCCGGGTATTGGATTATAAGGGCCGGCATATCATGATCAATAGTGAATAGTGCACAGTTGAGCATAATGAGGACTGGGAATAGTAGAAAAGGCATATATTTTTGCTGGGCTCACAGCATACAGAAAAATCGCTAGATCATGCAAATCATGTATAAATAGTTGTATTGGATTATAAGGGCCGGCATAGCGTACAGTTGAGCAAAATGAGGACTACTCTCCAAGCAGAGGTTTGGGTTTGGGCTTATTTTTGGCGTGTTTTAAGGCTTTCTCTTATCAGGGTTTCTTTTTTCTGCACCGACCCAACGTAAAAATATTTTGAGTGATTTACAAACATGATGATTTTCCTTACCAGTTAATATGATTTTGTTTGTTTTATGTTTGTGAGATAAGTTCCATTGATATGCAAATTCCTTTCGCTTTAATTAACTTATTTATGTTTGGTTGGATTCTTTATGTTACCTTATGTTTCATTGCACACTTGTATATAGTGATTATTTTCTTCTTATTTATTATTGTATTTTATCCTCAGTTACTTTGTATTTTACTATGTTGGGGTTTACCCCCCAGGTATCATTGAAAAACGCCGACAAGGCGATATGTATCACCTGGATAAATAAATAAATGAAAATGAAAAAGTGCAAATAAGAAACCCCAATAAAAAATCTAAAAACACGCCAAAGATAAGCCAAAAACCTAACCTCTGCTTGGAGAGTAAACGAGGACAGGGAAAAGCAGAAATGTAATATTTTTGCTGGGCTAGATATAGAAGAATCACTAGATCATATACTAGTAATTCAACGTTGCCTATTATAGATCATTAAGATTGAATGTAATACAATGGGTCTTCAGACCATTGAATAGTCAGAACCGTAATTCAGACCGAGAATATTGTCTTCGAGTAGCTTGAATAAAGATTGAATTGAATTGAATATAAACCAAGGATAATCATATGCTGTCGTTGCGTTCTTTAGGGTAATGAATTTCATTCGCACAAATCGCGTTATAGACGGAATTATGCATGGTTTATATTGGGGGGGAGGGGGGGTAGTTTACGTTTCCGAATGTGCGTATAATCGTGCTTGCGTAGTGTTTAAAGCTGAGGAATATTTATAATTAATATAAATTTTAGCAATAAGTAATCAATAATGTTTTAACAATAATACCTTTTAACAGCATATTTTAACGATATTTCAGATACACAGATAGAGCAATTCAGTCATCCAGTAAGGTTGTCTGTGAGTCTGTTGTCAGAGTGTATTGTGTATAATGTTTGAGTCTTCTAAATAAACCATTCTACTACTACTACTTGTTTGGGGAACGTTCGTCTGCAGTTTTGCTTGTTAGAAATAGAATTTGATAAAGCTGGAATGCTATACTATAAATTAGTAGAGGCTGATTAAAGCTTTAAAACCGCGGCAAAATTTCAACAATGACAATGATAGTGTCAGGGATATACATATTCTTGCAGTTAAATTTTTGCACAAATTTTACACATCGTTCAACACAGTATGTTCGAGGAAAATGAAGGCAAGCTAGGCCTCGGAAAATGTACGAAAGAACGAATATAATTCATTATAATGTAAGTAGGTGGTAAGTGGTAAGTTTATTCATGTATTCTTTATATGCCCCCTTGCGGAGGTCAATGAACTGCAGTCAAATCATCCGGAAATGACAGACTACTGCTACTATCATTGTCATTATTTCGCGCAAAACGTCAGAAAATCGTCATTTGTGGAAATATAAAGACGATAAAATCTCTATTCTATTACTTGTTCAGCGTACTGAAATCAGCCTCTGAAATATAAGAGTGTTTTCTACGTAATCGTTTTAGCAAACCCTAGCTGTCCCAGAGATCTAGAAATATGGCCTTCCGCACAATTCTTTGTGTCGCTGTCTTTTGTATTTGCTCGACAACCCGAATTAAGAATTCATTATTGAAAGCGACGCTGATATCACTAGTACTACCTCCCACCCCAAATTTCTCCGTTGTTTTAGAATTCTACTAGGAAAACGGACGCTTGTGGCGTTACGTGATAATTTTACCATCATAGAAAGGGCGTTTTGTGCGGTGCGGTTTTCATGTTCGAGCGGGAACATTTTGGGTGTAACCGAAAATTTGGCAGCACAACACACAAACGCAGGATGACGGGAGCCTGTCAGAACCGTCAAATTTGCCATTCGAGGAAATCCAAACATCGGTGGTACAAAAACGACGCATTTTCGCCAAGAAACGTGGACGGAAAACGCGAAATTTTGGCGAAAACTCACCTTTTGTCGCTTGCCTGGATTTACACAGTAGCCGGGAGCGTGAAGACCTTAAGGTCACTGGGTGGGAGTAAAACCCGTTTCGGGGCGGTTCACTGTTCATGGAGGGGGGTCGGGGGCATATCAGTATATAGGTGTACAGCATATATTAATTATGCTTAGGTCACATTTCCAAACCGGGGCCCGGCCGGGCTGTTTGTATGAACGAGAAATTAACAATTCATATCAAGAATATACAGAAGTAATGCCCATAATTATTGTTTAAAGCTTTTCAGTGTTTTGTATGTTGTCTTTTATGCAGTATTTCGTCCCCAAAAGCCCCGTATGGTAATTGTAACCCCAGCATAAGTGTATGGAAACATAATACATGTGTTATCGAATAGCTTATTGTTTATATAATTAGACTATAGAAACCTAACGTTTTGGAATTTATGTTGATGGAGATTTGCGGACTGTGATATGTATGATATAGGACTTTCAAGTTGTTACTTTTATATTCGGTATTTGTTTATATATTTTTGCATTTATTTACGAAGTCAAAGAACGTAATCTCCTAGCAGATGTTTCGGTGGCTGCAAAATTTGGGTGGCAAATGGATACTGGCCAATGAGTACTGCCTGGCCAATTTGATACTGCATTTTGCTGCCACCGAAACATCTGTTTGGAGATTAAAATGAGCGGTCCCTCATCCCCCCGAAGCAATCACTTGGTGGGGTCACAGGTAATGGTTGTGCGGAATGTGTCTGTTGGACTCATCATGCAACAAGACTAGCTGCACGCATGGCTGTACTTGGGAACCGACTGCAGAATTATTTAGGGAGAGGTCTAATCTCCTAGCAGATCTTTTGGCGGCTGCGCTGAAGACAGTATCAAATTGGCCACGCATTAACCATTTGCCAGACAGTTACCATTGCATAGCCTCTACCAGGCTTCGGGAGGCAGCTGGAAAGAGTAGAAATCGGTCAAATAGAGAGATAACATGCCGGGGAGTTGGTCTGCTGGAGAGTACAATTTGCCGCGACCCGAATTGTACTCTCTTGCAGACCAACTCCCCCGGCATGTTATCTCTGGCCAATTTCTACTCTTTCCAGCCGTCTACCGAAGCCTGGTAGAGGCTACCATTGCATGAAATGGGGTAAAAAAAAACCATCTCGATCCAGTTTAAACAAAGAAAGCCTGATGAAAACGCCTGAAACGCGTCAAAATAAGCCGACCGCGAAGCCCAAACCTCTGCTTGGAGGATAGGAGAGGGCGTGATCAGTATGCGAAGGGTCGCCACTGAACTGTGTAATTTTATTCCAGCGGCTTCTCAGAAAAAATGAGTGAGATGAAAGGATGTTTTTCCTGGCCAAATAACGTTATACAGTGTAGGTCCCGCTAGCAATTCTGCAACTGTATTATATTGCAGAGAGAATTTGCAGTGTTAGCCTCCACCAGGCTTCAGAAGCGGCTGGAAAGAGTATACTCAGAAATTGGAGCTGAAAATGTACTCCTTTAGCGGACCTTGGCATGCATGCATGTTATCTGTCTATTTGGCCAATTTCTACTCTTTCCAGTCGCTTCTGAAGCCTGGTAGAGGCCTAGGCTATTGTGCCAATACTAATATACCTGCCGTTCTAGTGACTGGACTATATCTGGTAACAAGCAGAGGTTTGGGTCTTGGCTTATTTTTTTCACGCGTTTTAGCCGATTTTATCAGGCTTTCTTTTTCTGTAATAGTATTTTTTCGGGTGGTGTATTGGGATACTGCCAATGATAGTGTATTGCCAATTTAATACTGTCTTGTAGCCACCAAAAGATCTGCTTGGAGATTAGATATCCGGGCAGGACCAGACAGATGTTTCTTTGTGACGAAACCATGAATGAATTCTCAATGAAATTTTCAAGATACGTACAAAAGTGCCGCCTGGCGGTTCTAGTGAAAACGAGACAAAACTTGAATTCAGTCCGACACATGGAATATCGTAGCACCGGTAATCTAAAAGCAGATCATACGGTGGCCAGAGGAGTGTCCAATCCACTAGCCACCGAAGATCTGCAAGAAGTCGAAAAGTACAAAGGCTATTAACACGGTGGCCAATGGTAACTGTCTGGCTAATGGATACTGCCTGGCCGATTTGATACTGTCTTTTGAGGCCACCGAAAGATCTGCTTGGAGATTACAGGGCTTCCATACTTTTTTAGGGAGAGAGTGTGGGATCTTGCAACCCCTCCTAAAAAGGAAAGAAGCTAGCTTGACTTGAGTTGATCACGTTTCCAACAGCAGAGATATGCCCACACAAACAGTGGTCCTCATTTCAGGCCTGGTGGCTATTTGGAATAAATTCTTCACAGCCTGCCCTTCCAAGAAAATGACTTTCAAATGCCGGAAAAACACTGTAAGACACTGACCAAACCCATTTAAACGACGGCACGATGTCAACTAACTGCTTTAATGATATTAAGACAAATTGCTTTAAATCTATTCAAACTAATCACTTTGAAATCTATTGAAACCATTAATCAAATGTATTCAAACCATTGTTATACCATTCTAAAAAAAGAGAGATAACTATCTTTTACCGTTGCCTAGGCGACGGTCTCATCCATTCAAACCATTGTTAAAATTTCGATGATCAGACAGACAGACGACTTTTTTCGCCGTTGCCATGGCAACAGGAACGACGCCAGACTTCGGCTCAACAGGTGGGTGCGCGCGGTGCATGCCGGGTAGGGTCGACGGGTAGTCTGCTGCGGGCGGGCAGTGCGCATGCGCGCGCCGAATGTTTAGTGTGGTTACCGAGAACACGAACATGGAGAACTACAAGGTACTGCTCCCAAACTTTCTCCGATTTTTCTCTCGTTTCTGGCGAATTCCTTCGCAGGTTGGCTTCGATACTTGTGCAGATGGAAGATAAGAATGTTTTCGTTTGATTTCAGGTGTTACAGAGGCTAGGAAAAGGCGCACAGGGCTCCGTTTTCCTTGCGGAAAACAGGATCGACGGTCGGAAGTATGTTTTGAAGAAGGTAAGTGTCGTGGAGTGTGGGGGGGTCAGGTCAAATATGACAGTTTAAACTTCACTCTAGCACCACTCAAACGATACCTGTCGCCCTGTTGTTGTAAACTCCAGCAAGGTTAATATAAAACAGCCGATATATAGTGTTGTTGTTGTTGATCTCTGCTAAAAGAGCTTGTTTGGACAGTTTGGCGGGTTGAGTGTTGCTATGTTTGTAGTGGGAGGGGTGTGTGTGTGCGTGTGTGTTCGTGTGTTTGGTACGGCCCGCTACACCACACCACACACCACTGGACCACATCCAACTTTCTAAGAGTTTTCCATCCATCCATATCGTCAGCAAAGATCTTGTTACTTTCCAAAAGTACTTGGCAACGATTGGCACCATTTTTGGTAAGCTGAGCTAAGTTACCAATTGTCTCAAGTATAAAATTGTCCCAATAAACCCACTCGCATTGTGTTAATGGTAAGATATTGTCCCAATGGACTTGATTTGCCTTTCTCAGTAACTC
Organism: Branchiostoma belcheri; assembly: GCF_001625305.1. NCBI lineage: Eukaryota > Metazoa > Chordata > Leptocardii > Amphioxiformes > Branchiostomatidae > Branchiostoma > Branchiostoma belcheri. The sequence continues at coordinate 933,686 of NW_017804353.1, forward strand.
TGGAATGGCGGAAATAAAGAGAAAAAAAGTGGAGCACAGACAACTAATTGTATTGATATGGCCCGAGGGAAAACTTAATTAAGGGTTGTCCCCCTTTGAGGTAATGAGTTTAGACACCAGGAAGTGACCTGATTTTAAATGTCTTGTCGCTGTTCACGAAAACAACTTCAGACTTTTTTGTCATCCCTTTTTTGTTGTTTCACTTTCAGTCTTCAAATGTAGTTGATATCAAATACCTAATTTTTACCTTTCACTAGATCCTACATACATGCATATATGCATAAGATATAACTAGAATCGACATATTTAATGTCTTACGAAGTAATTAGGCTAATTGAAGATAGTAATCTACTTTTGGCTCCCTGTTTGGTACAAATTTTTCTCCGAAGGGAGGAAGTTATATTTTCAGGGTCTGTGTTGAGAACTTGGAAGTAGAAACTTGATCTGAGAAGTTACTAAATGTAATTTTCCAGGCCTGGCAACAGCATAGTTACTGCAGTAATCTTATTTCGGCAACTGGTGTCAAATTTACGTGTGTTATTGTTACAGAACTTTCACTTCTTTTGAAGGTTTTACCTCCTCAATCCATTTAGGAGAAAAAAAATTTCTTACTCTGTGATGTGTCTGAAATATGCAAGGTGCAAAGACACTTCTTTGTTGAGGCTTGGAATACACTCAGTTCTTTGGTTGCCCCGTCTTTTGGTAAGAAGGCTGCTGAGGGTCAGTAAGAAATTATAACTATCCACAGCTAGTGTGAAAAAGATACAATAAAGTGCTACAAAAATACTGAAAAAGAAAGCCTGATAAAAATGCCTAAAAACGCGTAAAAAAATAAGCCGAAACCCAAACTCCTGCTTGGAGAGTAAGCTATCAACACAGATGAGCCTCCATAATGACAAAACTCTCTTCTGCAAATGTCAAAGCTATCCCAGGTGTTGGCAGTTGTTTGCTGATACAACAGGGTATATAAAAGCCCCTTATCGCTGGCATTTTATCTGTAAACCAGATAAGGAGTCGTTGTATTGTACATACAAACACACAGCACGGCCAAAGCTCAACCCTACATTGTACTTAATCATATACGGGTGGTTTTACTTTGTATTCAAATCTATATAATAACAATCTCTGAGTACATGGGGGAGGTTGTGTGGAAAACATGCAATTGTCCCTCAAGATATTTACCTAAAACCTTTACAGAAAGCTGACTAGAGAAGATTAATTAGAAAAGGAAAATAATTAATAGTTCAATGGACATGTGGCCTTGGACTGATTGATGAAAATGCAAACTCTTTAGAATAACACTTTTCATTGTGCGTATGATTGACTATGTATGATTATGTATATTTAATGGACCGTTTTATATAGTAGTTGACTTAGGTATCTTTGTAAAATATCAAGTTATTAATAATCCTATATCAAGTTATTAATAATCCTATCTAGAATGTCAAATCGATATGAGTCCAATGTGCATGTATCAATTATTAATATTGAAGAATAGTATAATATTGATTGTCACTTTGCCCCATGTAGTCAGTACATAATGTAGTTTGCTGAGTAAGTGTCATTTTATTTCAGTCTCAGAATTTATAGCTAAATTGCATTTGTTTCCATATGCAGCAATACTTTAAAAGAATATTTTTGTCTGAAGGATTTTTAAAAAAAATTACCTTGCTCTTGACTTCAAACTATTCTTGGTCCAGTTTGCCTGTTACAGAAACCTTTCCCACCACCTATAGTAAGACGAAAACAAACAAAGATGTGACTGAAATGTGGAATTTACAGGGTCCACATACTTAAAAGGGGTTCAAGCAGAAATTTGCCTCAGGGTACCCAAGTCTGACTTTACCAGGTGAACTCAAAAGGGTTAGGGTAGCTGCAAGTTGCTGCAAAAATTTTGGGTCCAATTAAGCTTCTAAATGCCATCCCCTAGACCCTGAGTAAATTGCTACTTTGCAATATGTGATTTTGGAAATAAAAGTATAATCAATTATCTCAAAGAAATACATCAATCTTGATTTTTTTGCTGACATTTTAAAGCAAAAATTGAACAAGAGGCCAGGATATAGGATAGAAACAGGGAGGAACACTTGATTGTATTCACTTCTTAAAAAGTTAAAACATTAGGTACAGGCTTCCCATCTGACTGTGTTTTTATGACTGTTGATATTCCATATTACATTCAAGAACAAAAAAATACCATAGATTTTGGTGTTAATAATTGTCTCTTATTCCCTGAACCAATAATTTATATCTAAGAAACTGAAACACAAATGGTAAGAGACACAAATGAATGATAACCTGAATGATAACCTGACATATATCAGGTGCAAGCAGGTGTTAACAGGTGTTTGGTACCATTGTAAAGTGACTAAATGGCATTGATCGTGGATGTTGACTCTGTGTTGTTGTGTTGCAGGTGGAGTGTAACGATGAGAGCGAAGCAAACAAAGCGTTTAAGGAGGTAACGTGCTGCTCTTTTCATTTTATCCTATTTGTCCAACCTCCTCTAGCTACATGTGATTGAATTAAGCTACAACAGTGTTTGTTAACTCTGACTCTGAGCATGTAGTCTTTTTTTCAGTGTGTTTGTCTATCGTTTCCGTAGTTCCGTTGTCTATGTGTGTCCGTAGTTATTCGAGCACAGAAAGTGAGGAGGGGGGGGATAGTGTCACCGCAGATGAACAGGAAGGTCAAATTGGTGTCCTTGCAGGCTGGGCGGATGTGACAGTGCAGGGAGAAATTCAAATTCAAAATACGAAAAAAAAAGAAAGTTAAAAGTTCACATCAGCATCCTATTTTACCAGGAAAAAAAATTTTCCCTGACACCTTATGAGGTGTTTTAGAATGGCTTCATATTAAAACACCTAATTCCCATGCATCTGTTTGACTCCTGTTCCACTTTCAGTAGGTGTAAACAGAGCTATTGCAGGAATGTCAGTGGGCTCAGATGTTGGGCTTAACAGTCTCCCAGGACTGAATTTGATTTTCTTGGTACAGTTCTCTACCTTGATCTTTGCCGTAACTTATAATTACATCCAGGCTTTCAAATATATTATCATCTTTTTGTTTTGTTTTTGTTTCTGCTCCTTATTGCATAACCGATGTAGCCATTGCAAATTTGACAAACTTTTTACACATCAGGGAGAAGTTTAAAGGATCGGAGGGAGAAGTCTTAATATTTTTTAAACCATGTAACCATGCAATAATAATATAACTTTTTATTATAAGTATAAATTTACTACACATCATAATTATAATAAACTTATTCTGTGATTGCACAAAAGATTACATTGTCCCTTAATGAACTGGAAAAAATTGAGACATATTCAAACAGCAAAACGTTTGCCATTCTGTCAAAAACACATTGACTTCCCAAGTACACAGATCTAATGGAAGGGCCCTTCCTGTTTAGTGACATACTTGATGTTTACCTGTCCATTACCAGGCCAGAGGAATGTAGACTACCTCCCCCAGGTAGATGTTATCACTAGTCATGGGGATGTCATGGTTAGGGAAGGATTCCTATTGAGTCACACACAACATAGGCCCTGGGGCAGCAATTTTGTGCTTGTAAATAAGTGTATTTGCCATCATGTTTACAGTAAAAGCATAAGGGGCAAAACTATTCTAGCCTGGGTACATGTACTATCCAGATTTTCGCTCCACAACGCTAGAAAAAAGCAACAATTTTTTTTAGTGTTGCGGAGCGAAAATCCGGTTGGTACCCAGGCTAAGACTATTTAACAACTTGAAATGAAAGCAGCCTTCAGTGTTCTGACATGATAGAAATTACAGCATATATAGGATCCTAAATCTCTAATTTGACCAATCTTTTTTTTTTTGGTGTAAAATTGTACCAATTTTTAATTTTCTACCAACTGACTCCCCAATACATTATCTCCTTTCCCTTAGTTTGATCAGCAGTTTGGGCCTCAGAGATATTCTCAGACTGTCTCTTTGCTGTTATCTGTTGAGCCCTGTCCATTCTCTGATGATCAAAAGCAAATCGTTCACTTTCAAAAAACTCTGTAGGCAGCCTAGGGCATTCTTCAGGATTAGAGTTAGCGCTAACATGTCACCAGTATTTGTCAGCTTTAGATCGGATAAGTCGGGATTTGGTTTTGATGATCACAATACCCGTCCGTGCGTTTAGTATTGAGAGAGCAGACAAAAAGAGAAGCTGAAGGTATGTCTGGGATAGAAATCAACTGGGGCAGACCAAATCCCCAGGTTTAGCCTGGCATAGAATGTTCTTGTGTGTGAAATTTGACACAGTCTGTTGCTTCTTATACAGGTAGAGTGGGACAAGAGCTCACTTAACTTTCTCCCTGCAGCCTAACCCTAGAACCAATAGTAATACTTTTTTTTCACATTCTATAAACTTTTTCCCAGCAAATTTTGCACAGGCGCTTAGAGGCCATTGCTAAGCAGGTATATAGAGCCAGGTGGTGCAGGCATGTTTGTAAAGTAAAGTAGCCATATGGCTACTTTTAGTTGGTTAAAGGTTAAACCCAACCTCAATATGTTCCAACAAATACAAAGAAACAGCAGTTGGAATACTTGGTGATAATATACAGTTAAAACTTGAAAACTGTTGTTATGTTACAGTAACTTTAAAGTGCATTCAGATGAAACACTACACAATATGTATGATATTAGTATCATTACATACATTATTACATGTATACATAATGTTAATGTTATCTACTGTATATATACTGAGATTACATTATAGTTACAGCCAAGATTTGTATTACACTCCACATTCTATCAGCTTTTTCCCAGCAAATTTTACACAGGCACTTAAAGGGCTTAAGGCCATTGCTAAGCAGGTATATAGAGCCAGGTGGTCCAGGCATATTTATAAACATTAGAGGTACTTTACAGATGTAGCCACAATGGTCCAAATTTGTAGAGTAATGTTTGCACACTTAAGTTCGGGTTTTGAAAGAAAAACAAACACTTTGTGAGTGAGAAGCCAGCTGGCTTAGGAAAAATCTATGCTGGTAGAAAAATAACACTGTTGCCTCTTGAGACAATTGCATCAGGACAATAATGAAATGTACAATACAAAGAGATCCTTTAACCATGAGAGTCTGACTGCAGTCATGGTCTCATGGTTAGGATTTCTCTGTACTGTACATCTAATTGCATTGTGTAAAACTGCTCCATACAATTACATGCAGCAGACATATCAGTCTGAATTACTAGTAGGTGGTTTTTACAAAGGTTGGCTAGAACATAAAATTTGCATACAATATTGCTTGATGACTTATGTCATCAATTCATCATAAAAGTATGTCTCAGGTAAGAAAAGCCAGAGACATGGCATTTCATCCTTTGAAAAACATTTACTGGATATTAAGTGCATAAATGTGTTCATATAGAATAAAGATGTTGTGTCAAAACCTGATTAATGTTAAATGTACCCCCTGACAATTCTTGACCCCTTTGCATTGTAAACTTTCAGTTTCCAAGAGACCCTAAGCCAAACAACATTTTTTCTATAACAATAATAGCAGCTGCACTTGTTTACAAAGATAATTGTATTTACCTACAGTGTAGGCAATAATTTGTTTATTGTCACTTGACAATGACTTTTGACATAACCAAACAAGTATTCTAGTTTACTAAAAGGCATATTTTGTTTGTAAGCACATACTTAAAGCTCCGAAACGATATTATACAGACACAATTCAACCCCTATCCTGATTTTTTATTTATTATTTATATCCTGTACTTTTATTTCATCATAGCCATTTGATATGATGGCAACAGATTGTTTATGAATGTTTGGCAGGCTTCTTAGTATAATAAATGCAAGGACCATACCTGGGTAATCTTCCACCTTTCATTAACAAAGGTTCTACTGTGGAACACAAAAGTCCCCTGTCATGGTTAACAGATTATGTCTCAAGATTGCCCGCAATCCTGTCATTTATAACAGGTAAGCCTTGCCAAGCCTACCCTATATTATGCCAGGTGAATTACAAGTCACTACCAAACCTGGCCGAGAAAGAAAAAGTTTCCCAAAATAGCATTAGGTTTGGGAGAGACTAGTGAGTTTCTGGCAATGTTTTTATAGTATTGCTCACAGTACTTTCATCAAGTACCATTGGATTCCTAACTTGAAGATAAATGCATTCGTGCAACATTATATTTGACTTAGCCCTTGTCCTGCTGACATTTTTTACACAATATTTTCAAATAATTTGAAGTCTTAATCAGGTCACAGACCCTTGTGGTGCCCTGCGGTGGCATAGTTACTTCCGCATTCGTTGCGTTTCACTGCGGTGTGATGCGTTGCACAAGAAACCCCCCAAATCGTACATGCACAGGGTGCTATATGGATGGTACTGTATGTACAACCCATATATATATGGGCTCTGCAGGACAAGGGTTGAGGTATCAACTATGCAGAGCAGAAAGAAATATATGACAGAGTTGTTTGTAGTTCAGGTGACTCTCAAACATGACCCCAGCCCCAGTGACTGCATGTTTTTCCTTCCTGTGACAAATATACGAGACAGTTTGCCTTTAGGGTGGGTTTCTTTGGACAGGCATGTCGTCCTGTTGTGTCATCACAGAGAGAAGAAAGAGGCTCGGCTTTGGTAAATTTCAAGTCCCTGTGTCAACATGTTTGGACCTTTCTCGACAGAGCACTCAAGTCAGGAGTGGTTGTATTGTTAACACACTTCACACGACTGGAACCCTGCAAAAAGTTGTCTGAAAATTATTTATTCATTGATGAAAAATCTATTGGAAAATAACACCATGTTTGGGGAGAGCCACACCCCACGCACGTTAAAGAACCCACTGCACTTATCGAAAAGAGTAGGGGACCTTCCTGGTGTGAGTGGTTCAAACCTTACAATCCAGTCATACGCAGCTTGTACATGTACGCACATGTACAAAACTGGTGTGTTACACTTAAGTTAAAGGCGGTTTACCGGGTAATATCTGAAACAAACAAACAAAAGAAAACACCCTGCTCCTGACTTTTTAAATTAACCCATAACTTCTGTCCCTAGAGTTTTTGCTATGTTGGTTATACAGGCTTTATAACAGGATGTTTGTTATTTGTGTATTGCCCTTAAACTCACAAAACCTGCATTTGTTAAAGGTTTTTTTTGGGGGGGGGGAGGTGTTTTTGACAATGAAATAAGGATAGGTAAATAAGATTATAACATATGAAAATTGAGACATATCCATTTTAGATATATTATGATTATTGTGCAAAAGCACAGCTTTCAAAGTTCAAAATTGGTTAAAACAATCGCATTGTGTAATTTACCTCATAGTGTCATATACAAAGTGGATGGTAATCTTCCTTCTCATGCTTATGCATTACAGATTAAAGTTTATAATAAATGATAAATGTTTTTTGTCATTTTGATTTTGTTAGGATAAGATATGCTGTTATAGTTAGCTGGTGTGTTATACGCCAAAGGGTTACTAGTATACCGGGCATAGAGACACAGATACAGAATTTGATACAGTTTTAACCATATGTTCTCCCCTACAGGCCATGGCGCTCCAAGAACTGAAGAACCCCTATGTGTGTGGGTACAAGGAGTTCTTTGTCACCTGGGACAAGGAGGTAAATATCATTCTCAATACCTCTGCATACTGAATTAATCATCCAAAAGTGAAGATTAGTGATGTTATATGTACCTATTATAATTTATAGAAGGACTCTGCTAATGGTTTATGTAATCATGGGGAATACTGAATGATGGCAAACAAAAAGTACAAATGTACACAGTCACGCATCATTCATAGCGTTGGGAGAATAACAACGATGAGACGGAATTCGACCGGTTTCGACTTTATTCGTCTTTCTCAAGAAAAGTACACACACACTTCAACACACACTTCAACAGCCAAACCATTGAATGAATAGCATACTGACATGTGTCTGTCCCTTGCAGGAGTCTGCCATGTTTGTGTGTATAGTGATGGAGTACTATAAGATGGGAGACTTGGACAAGGTCCTCAGGCAGAAAAGGTCCAAGAAGGAAAGCATCGAAGAACTGGTGAGTCACAGAGATCATAAAAATCCAAACAGAGATTTTAACATAGATTACAAGTGTACAAAATTCATGCATTTGATTTCAATGAAAATGTCATTTTATAGCATACATGTACCAGTGTTCTAGTAGCACCCGTAATGTATTGTGCATAGCATTTCAGCAGAATGTCTTGTTTAAGGTTGTATTTGCGTATTTAATTATGACACTCCATCTATAGTTTCCAAATGTTATGTCAGAAAAGATGTAATCTGTAACAGGGAAGATTCTGACCAAACATTGAAAGCCATGAAAAATCTGGGTTTTGCGCACTGCAAGACAAAGTACACTCTGTCAACATGCTCCTTTTATGATGGTAATGTGTGCAGTATTTGCACATTACAGAAAATGATAATGTTGCATGTTGACTTTTCAGATCCTGAAGAAGTGGCTGGGACAAATGATTGAGGCTCTCGTGTTTGTTCACAAGAAGGAAGTCATCCACAGGTTAGAGCGATGGAATCTTAATTTTTATCATCAGTCAATATCAGGAGTTCACAGCTCAAGTAGCCTGGTTACGAAATGTATCTTAGCTGGCTTTCATCCTCTCTGCACATAGGAGAGGACAAAAGAGACTCATGAGCTATAAAACAGGTTTGGTAACCAAGCTACAGCTCAAGTGCCATGCAAGTTTGATATTCAGCACCAAGGACAGGTATTCTCAACACAGCAATCAGTGCTAGGGCAACCACAGGCTCAAAAGATGACAAGCTATTATTTTAGTTTTGAGTCATTTTTCCAAGATAGCCAAGGATGTTTTTCCATACTACATGCAGTTGTACTATTATTACACTAACTGTACTAACTCTTAACTCTTGCTATTGCAGGGACCTGAAGCCCAGTAACATCTTCATGACAGAGGACCTGTCCATTTCTATAGGAGACTTTGGGGTGGCCACAGTCATGGGGGATGCTAGGACCAAGACTAGGACCACTGTTGGTCAGCTGTGTTTTTTTGTGTTCAGCCTGGATCACGCCAGTTCTTTTTGCTATGTCTCCATTCCTAAAAAAACAAGCTGCTGTAGTGGTAGGTTGACATGAATATGATAACCAGACTCAAATTAATACAAAAAAGAGCTATCATGTTTGTATCAACACTACTAAAGGAGACAGTGAATGGATGGCAAATTCAGCACCAAGGACAATGACAGTTTGTACTTGGCTTTTCATCTTTGCATGATTAGAATGATGTAACGTCAAATCGTATCTTGATGAAAGTCCATCCATTTGTAGTCATTATGAATCTTTGAACTGTAATTTCCAACACAAGAAATCTTGACCGTACAACTCCAGTCTTTGTCGAGGAATAAACGACTTTAGTATATGTCAGACATCACAGAAGCGGGGGATTGCTCATTCGCTGACAAAGACTGGAGTTGTACAGTTGAAAATTTGGGTACATCCAATTTCTTATTTTGTAAATTACAGTTACTTCATATCATTGAATGATAAAACCTGTCTTCAAAATGACACCCACATAATATATCCAAACTACATGTAGATGTAATTGTATAGAATTGTGTAGTTGCTGACATTTGCCCCCCTCCCCTCCCCAGGTTCCATGAACTGGATGGCACCGGAGGTACTGGAGAGACCTTACGATGAGAGGAGTGACGTCTGGTCTCTCGGCTGTATCACTCTGGAGATGACAACATGCAGCTTCATGGATGTACGCACCTGTTTGTTTATTTGTTAGTTTGCATATATACAATGTAATCAGAAACATGAAAACAAAAGTTTGATGAGAGAAGCGATGTCTGGTCTCTCGGCTATATCACACTGGAGATGAGTACATGCAGCTTCATGGATGTACGCATTTGTTTATTTGTTTGCATATGTACAATGTAAATTAAAAACATGAAAACAAAATTACAGTAGAAAACAAGAACTGCAGAGGGGCTTGAAACCTGTGTGGTTTTTTATGGGCCTCTACCAAAACTTAATATAAGATTGCTAAGTTGTACATGAATGAAAAAATAATGTCTTCACTATAACTGAATAGCTCTTTCAATAGCTAAAACCATGCACTAACATCTGTCCCTAATCTTCATTCATCATCTGGTTGTGAACGTCTCACAGATGTTGATGACCCTTTTCCTCTAGCCCTCCCTATCCTCCATAGCACTTTGGCAGGTCTTCATATGTCTAGCACTTTGGCAGGTCTTCATATGTCCCTAATACCACTTACTTAGACAAAGAAATACCAGACAGTGATTACATTAGTAAGAAATGTTCATGTTTTACAATGATTTTTTCATGTTTCAGACCCCCCAGGCACAGGCTACCCTGTTTGAGATCAAACACTCCCCACAGATCCTGGAAGATGTTCTGGAGGAAGTAGGAAAGGTAAGCAACTTCTTCTCACAGTTCATAGTTCTTCACGCAGTTCAGTGGCGTCTGTGTGTTATAGTGGTAGAGCATCCAACTGTCAAGCAAGGGGACCCAGATTTAATCTCCAGGGTTGGACCCAGACATGTCCGGACATGCACCCAGACGTTGTGCCGTTGGGAAAGGCACTTAACACATATTTCCCCCCTCAGTTAGAGGGATTCTGGGCCTTACTAGGATTTGGGTTGGCATTAGGAAGGGCATCCAGCCATAAAAAATCTTGCTTTAAAAAAGACTTGCACTTCTAACCCCCCAGTTTCAGGGGAAAAAGATGTTAAACTGGATAGAGAGATAGAGATAGAGAGTTGTTTGAATTGAAAGTACTTAAGACACGTTGAATGGATGACAAAGCACCAAGGAGAGTTCATACTTGACCCTTCATCTTTGCATGATTAAAATGGTTTTGAAGTTGCATGCACAATCTAGGTAAATGTCAAAAGATTTCAAAGGGAGACATGCATGTGTTTTTACTATTTGTCTCCAACATTGTCAGATTAAAAGGCTCTTGTCACATTTACCAGGCTGATTCTGGAAATTCTTAGTCATGGATATGTTATATAAAACACAGCTGTTTAGTGACAGAAAAAGCCGTACACCTCTGTCAATAGTAGAATACACCGTAGCCTTGCTGAAAATCCCAAATGTCATTCTAGTACATGTACATAGTATGCTCAACTTTCTTTCTTGCACTTTCTTGCAGAGATACTCAGTTGATCTAGTCCAACTCATCAGGACCATGCTCAGAAGAAACTTCAAACAGAGACCAACAGCAGTGTGAGTGGGGCTTCTTAAGTTTTTTTCCAGATCATGTTTTCATTCAACAATCATAGAAGAACAATTATGTACACAGTGAATGAACTTTATTGCTCGACAATTGTACATGGTACAATGTGTGACAGTACGACAACAATACTACAAAAGTAAACTATCTTACAATCATTACTACAAACTACTATCAATAACAATATATGAGTTACAGTATACACACACACTTTTGTACATGCATTGTTACTATTACAGTAACAGTGCTTGAATGCTAAAGCTAAAGCTATCATCACAAAATTTGTCTGAAAACTAAAAGTTATAGGTGGGTGTTTCTAGCCCTGACATTACATCTTTGTCATTGTATCCAGTCTGCTTTGGTTAGCTTTTTGGCTCAAGCAGCATGTGCCAGAATACACAGCTTCTGTATTGCTATATCTAATACATGTACAACAATTTTTGTTCCCCTACAGAGAACTAACAGACATCCCGTATGTAAAAGAAGCCCTGGGCCTCAGTAGTTCAGCCTTGGTGGCCAGAAAGAAGGCAGCAAGTATGTAAAATACAACAGACTGTTCTACATCTAGTACATTTTATGTCTTTCAAATAATAAATGTTCTTTGTTGCAACACACTTGCTCTAGTAGCTTTGCAGACTTTTGCTTTGTTTTGATGTGCTCTAATCTCAAATTTAACTTATGTTTCCCTTCTCCTTTTGCAGCAAAAGGAATAGAAGCAAGTGAGTATGACTATACCGTTGCCAGATAGACATTTGTGATTTTGGTCTTTTTTGTTATTTCATGTAGGTGTAAAGATTGAAAATTCATTTTCAAATTGAATGTAGTTATTTATCAATGATATTGTTTCCTTACAGAACCAGTACCGAAGGGCAAAGGAATCAAGGCTGTTATAGGTTAGTCAGTGTTTCTGTTCAGATTTTGTTTTTGGAAGGTTTTAAGATATGATTTTAGGCTGTTTTTTTTTTGACTGGTTAAGTTTCATATTTTGTTTTGGTGCTTTTTTTTTTACAAATTAATAGTTTGTCAAACCTTGTACACCCCCAGAGTACCTGAAGGACCAAGAACAGCTTGAGGAAAGTGTGAAGGAAGCTTTGGTATATCTAGGAGAACTCACCAAGGAACAAGGTAAGACAACACTGACATGTACTTTATGATGAAAGGGGGGTATGCACACATATGTGTATCTGCACATGTGTGTTCGTTTGTGTTTCTGTGCATTTGTTTCTGCAATTGTCAAAACAAAATGCATTGTTCCCATACATCCTCAGTACTAGTACCAGTATGTATTTTTTGTCTGTGGGTATGGGTAAGGGTGTAAAGTCTGCTGTCGACATCTCTGATGATTATGTCTGTTCTTGCCCGTTGAAGATTCAGTATAGTTGAGAGTTAAGTCAGCAAAGAAGATGATTGTGTCATGTATGAGCACTATGAGTAAGGGGGTGAAGTCTACCATCTCTTACTACATTGTTTGTGCTTGTCCTTTGCAGATTCTGTAGTTGACAAGTCAGTAAAAAAAGTGATTGTTGCAAGGGGGTAAAGTTTGCCATCTCTGATTGCCTTGTGTGCTTGTCCTTTTCAGATTCAGTAGTTGACGAGGCAGGGAAGAAGGTGATCGTATCCTGCATGAGAACCAACATGTCCAACGTCGACATCCAAACCGAGGCCTGCAACGTGCTGCAGAACCTCGTCGTCACAGGTAGGGGGCACTTCTCTGTCATTAGTGAATGAATGAACTTTATTGCTCGACTATCGTACATGAAACTTTGAAGCTAGTCTTCCTGGTATTCATACATGTACATACAGACGATACATTATACAAACATAGTGGACAACTGGTCAAGTCACAAACATATCTAAAACAATAACATATTTACAATATACATAATTTTAAAAAACTGACAATCCTGTCGAACAGTGCTCGTGACCTACTGCCAAAGTACAATACATGGTACAATGTATGGCAGTAAGACAACAATACTACAAAACTAAACTATCTTACAATTCTTACTACAAACTACTATTGATAGCAATATATGAGTTAAAATACAGTCATGTATTGATGGTTTGGTCTTGCTTATGGAATGATGTATACAGAAATGGACCTACATTTATATGTATGTAGGCAGATATGGGAGTTGGACATGACAATAATGTAAGGAAAGTATCGTTCTGCGTACCAGATAGGGTGAACTTTGTCTGTGAAGTCTGTAACAGTGTATCTCTCTCTTTGCTATAAGTTGGACAAGTCATAACAAAGTGAAATTCATCTTCAATATTTTCATTACATGTGGGACAAAGACTCTGGAGTGGCTGGTTAGTAGACTAGTTTATTTGTCAGCTTGACTGACATTGCAGCCATTGTGGCAGAATTGTGAGGATTGTTTACATTGCTACATCAATGTGTTATAAAAGCTGTCATGCAGTGTTAAAGTTTTTAAACATTTGTTGTTGTTTGGACATGTTAACAGCTGAAGATGGGGATATCCTGTACACCAAAGATGTCATCGCACCCGTTCTACTAGCCATGAGGGTGAGGAATGTCTTTAATTCATTCTGGATATGGTATTCAAATATATACTAGTCTGATTTGTATAGGATTCTATACAAATTTGGGGCTTCAAGGGTACTGATTGCATTGCCAAACTAGTTATTTGTAGAAAATTGCGAAGTTCACATGACAGACAGTCAGTCAGCAAAATCTATTTTAATTTAAACTATCATGAAAGTTCATCTGTGTTGGTAGGTACATGTTTAAAGTTCATCCTTTTGGTCCAACACAAAAAGTTCTCTCACCTAGAGCTTTGGACCAGTCACTCTGGTCTTCTTCAGTAGACTGACCCAGTGAGGCTTGTCACGTGGCTTCTCTGGAGTGTGACATCAGCACTGGGTCAAAGGTATCTGGTAGACGATAATTTAATTTAAATTTGTCAAAATCAGATTGGATGTATTCTTTAAGTTCTCTCTGTTTTCCGCAGTCCCATGCAGCCTCTGCCAGCCTGCAGTCAGCTGCAGCCCAGCTCATCATGGCTCTGTCTGGAGACGGTAGGTCATCAACCTCTGTCATGGTTAAACCTAAACTTAGACTGCCTTCCTTCCTCTCCACTATCATGAGAGGATGAAAGAGACTCAGTGGTTAAATTAGGTTTGGTAACCAAGCTACAACTCAAGTGCCTTTCATTTTGTTTTCCTCGTGAAATTTGATATTCAGCACCAAGGACAGGTATTTTCAACACTGCAATCTGTGGTAAATTAGTGCTAGGGAAAACCACATGATCAAAGCTAAATTAGGTTTGGATACCAGGCTACCTCAGTCTGTAGTCCTCTACTATCAAGTTGGGGCTAAGAGGTGCCTTAAGAATACATATGACTGAAGATGGTTGCATAGGTATGCATGCAACCTGAAATTCAGTATTCGGCTGCTCAGATTTGGTAGAAATGTTAAGGATGATTGAGTAGAATGATGATTGGGCTTTATATGCATTTATTGTTTTTTTTTATTGCAGTTTTTACCCCTTTCATTGCTTAACATTAATTAAACAAAGAAAGCATATTTGGATGGCTTACACTTAGGTATGTGTAAAACTGGCTTACACTTAGTTGTGTGTAAAACTAACACAAGCAAACAAGGCAGGCTGATAAAAAGTATCATTTGTTGTTTGCTGTCCATTTCCCAGAGAGTGCAGCTGATGTGATCGGCCAGGCAGGAGGTGTGCAAGACGTCCTAGCAGCCATGAGACAGTTCCCTAATGACCAGAAACTCATCACTAACTGCTGTGGTGCCCTATGGAGCCTTGGAGTCAATGGTAAGTGAATTGCATCTTCATGCCGACATCGGCTAAATGCATTAAATTTGATAACTAAAGCAGAAAATTATGCTATATTTTGTTCCAAAAAGTTTCTTATTTATAGTTATATTGATGAAAGTTAGACATCTAGGTAATGAGATACAAAAAAATTGTCACTCAACCAACTAGATAGATTTTAAAAACTGTCAGACATTTCAACTAGAATCCATTACTTTTCGTCAGTGACTGAGTAGTGGATACTACTGTAAAAGTCTGTAAGTTCTTAAAATCTATCCAGCTGCTTGAGTGATAATTTCCTTGCATACAATTTTCTGAGTCATTTAATGGCATCATTTATAACAAACAATGGCAAGATCATGACCAATAAGTGTGTATCATTTTCAGCGGTGTTATAAATGTCAATTTTTGGTTTGGGGCTGTAAACAAACTCCCTTAAAAAACTGCGACAGTTTAAAAAAAAAAAACTTACTTTTTGCATTTCTGTTTGTAGAAAACAATGCAAAGATCATGACAGAAGAGAAAGGCCTGGCTGATGTGTGCGGGGCTCTCGATGGACATGGAGACACCGCCCAGCTGGTGGACTATGCCTGCTGTGCCATCTGGTCTCTCTCCATGGAGGACGACAACATCGAGATGATGGCAGACCTACAGACCGTCAAACTCACGCTCAGCTCTCTCAAAAAACACATGAAGGTAAGATGTACGTGTAGGTTATGTACATGTGTGTAGATGTTACCCCTTCTATGTAAAGCCTCCGGCAAAATTGGGATATTGATGCTGCTTCTGTATTTTTATTTGGGGTATACAGTATTTGGCAAAATGAAGTTGTTTGCCTATTTTGATGAAGGTTAGACATCCAGGTAATACAATATGCCAAAAAAGCAGTTACTCAAGCAACTGGATATGATTTTGCAAACGGTCAGATCATATCCAGTTGCTTGAGTAACTGCTTTTTGGCATATTGTTTTCCTATTTTAGACAATTTGGTTTTTGTAGACATCAAGTGAGTTTTACAGTAAATTGAAGAAACAGTTAATTACATGACCGACAATATGGAACAGTCTGATGGTTGGTTCCAAGACTTCAGTTTTGGTCCTCTTTTTTTAATCTCTTCCTTTCTGTTTCTAGGATGCCAAAGTTGCGAAGAACGCCTGCATGGCCATGGCCAGTATTGTGGAGGCTGATGGTAAGGCAGAGTGGCTTGTCTATAATACACACAGAAAATAAATTCTGTGCTGCACCGATCTTATTGTTTGTACTCTGTCCCTTTATTTTGACCTGAAAACAGTGAGCAAATACTAACATGATCTGGGGTACTCAATTAGATATTATTTTTGAGTTACTGTTTTGACAAATCATGTATTTTTTTGCACGCAGTCTATAATATTTTTTCAAGCTAAAAATGGTGTCAAAATTATCTCAAAAATCTTTATTATGATTGTCCATGATATTGTACATGTACGTGGTTCTTGGGTGATGCACACACATACAAATGTATGTGATTTATGAACTGTACATTAAAGAAATTTGATAGCAATTATTAATAACTACCCCAGCCTATAATTTTTACATGGTGGCAACTGCAACTTTCCATCTTTTTTTCTGTCTCCTGTCTTTCGGTGATTGGACAGTGTAGTGATCAATCCTTCCCTCCCAACCGATTTTTTCTCCTGTGACTTATCCTGTCTCTCTCCTTCCGTAACTCTCCCTCCCCCCCTTGCTGCCCCCCTCCCCGTCTGGGGAAAAGTGGAATGTGCGTACCAAATGCAGGGTTCGCCCTTCCTTGCAGAGGAGAGCGCGTACCGTCTGTTGGAGAACGAGGGAGAGGCGGGGATCCCCATCGTCCTGGAGACGTACGAACTGCACAAGGATAACCCGGAGGTGGTCGAGAACGTCTGCACACTCATCAACGAACTCGCACAGTACAGTAAGTTTTGCATGTGTGGAACTGGCACGATTTTGTCTTTACAGACAAAAATTGGCACGTTAAGATACGGATAGAGATGTAATGAAACAAAGCTTAGTCTACCACCAAAATTTGTCCCTCAAAATGCAGGGCAAAGCATTTCAGAGTGAAAATTTTCTAGGGGAAGCATGTCCCCGGCGCCCCTAGGATTGCAGCGTCTTTTGCACTCAACATGATCATAATAAGGTTAATTTAATGACCCGTAAAAGACGTCTGTCACCATGGTAACTGGTGGTATACATGTAGCAGACACATTGTGGTGTTGGGTTATACTATGTAGCAAGTTGGAGGGGCTGGTCACTACACACTAGTGAAGTACAGTGACAGATAGAGGGGTTTTCACGTTAGGAACTGGCACAGTAAAGTCAGTCAGAACCACGTATGTGACTGTATATTCTAAATTTAAAGTAAAATCCCAACAATTTTATCTTGCCCAGAAGGATGAACTATTGATGATGTTTCTCTCACCTCAGATGACCTTTGTGAGGAACTGAAGGCAGCGAAGGCTGACAAGATCCTGTCTGAGGCAAAGATCAAGTTCGCTTCCAATGAGGTAGGGAAAAGCTGAAGTTCAGACTGATGAATAAACTATAGACTTGTGGGGTCGTGTAGCGTAACGGTAGTGTGTTCGTCTCAGAACCAAGAGGTCCCGGGTTCAAACCCTGCCATGCCACTGATCTTGTGATCTTGCTAAGTCATATTGATGCAGCAACTTGTTACAACCAAGTGTTTTACACCTTTTTTGCTGTACAAAAATCCCAATAGACAAAAGAAAACATAATTAGATGAACCATAATTTTTAATGAAAATTTAATGGTGATGTAGAATCATCGTGTGATGCCCCAAGAGGGCTTTGCCCAGTACATAATAGGATATAGGATAGGGATAGGAAACCTTGTTTGGATGAAAATGGTGTTTATGATATCTTACTGACATTTTACTCAGACAAACAGAACGTTTTCTTCCAGGACATACAGGGTGTCTGTGAGGAGGGGCTGGAAAAGTTGGGCCCATGAGGCGGACATGTTTTAGAAAAATAGGCGTGGTTAGTAGTTGCCTAGCAACAGCAAAAGCTGTGTTTCGATTGGTGAATGTTGGGAGAAGGAGATTTTAAAATCTGTGTTGTTTACTACCCGTCTCCATGGTGATGAGAACAATCTCTAAGTATATACTAACTAATTGGGCTCAAAACAGCAGGGTTTCAACTTAAGGCTTGTCTTTAATTAATCAATTTGGTGTGAAAGGTGTAGGGCCAAATTTTTTGTCTGTTGGTGGTATCTAATTGTGATCTATATATTATATATTATGGTCATTAAAAGTTAACCTTCAAACAGTAACAGCTGCAAGGCTTTGACTCTATTCCAAAGGGGAATTGCAGATGTATGGTCTTCCTAACATCTTATCCATATAGAATCATCAGTACCAAAACTCACTTCTCCTACTATCCGGTTTATCATCTGTTGTTCCCCGACTTCCGAGGGTTAGACGTGCTTGCACTGCAATACTGAGGCTTGATGGCAGCCCGCCACTTGCCTCTATCCTGTGGGTTGGCTTAAAGTTAGATGTTCATGTTGTGATCATGGCATTTGTTGTTGTTTGTTCCCTGTAGGATATTATGGGTCCAGTCACCGAGGCTCTTCGTAAGATGGCTGGGGGCGCCTCCCAGAAAAAGGACAAGAAAGCCGGGAAGACATAAGGCATTGGGAACATCTGTTCAGTATAGTTGGGGAACAGGAAAATATATCATATGGGAACTACATTCTCCTGTTGTACTAAAGAAAAAAATCATCTGACTGCTCACATCTAACAGGATACAAATATGCCAGTTACTCATGATTTTATGTATTAAGAAGACTTAAGTCTTACATTTAACTGTTATCAGGAATGTACAAGTTATTCAGAGAGAATTGGGGAGGGGGGTGCACAGAATATTTTACAAGAAAGGCAAGGAAAAAGTACTAGATATGTCAGGAAAGACTGTAACAGTTACATTTGTTACTTTCAATTTTTAGACACAGGTGAATTTTTTGCAACCCCTTAGGAGTCTGTCCCTATGTATGAAAGACCAGAAACTGACATAAACTGTAGACGAGATGTGTAACATGGTTTAGACGACCCTGTCCTCTGGTGGTCAGATCTGTCCAACATTTAGCACAAAATCGGTTGGGTTGGCCACATACAGTAGATACTGTCGTAGAAAAGAATTACGCTTCCAAACCTGAAGTACACATAATCCAAGGGGTGTACTCCTCCAACCTCATAACAACAAAATGCCATCCAACAACTCAGTTTGCCAACTTCTTGGACACACACGCATACAAGTGATTTTTAAAGATCATTTCCACAACACCCATGCTAAAATTTTGTATGTTAGTTGAATGTTTGTCATTGTGTCCTATTATCTCACACAGTTGTAAATATGTCATGTCATAACTATGATAATTAAAGTAGATGGTACAGAACAGGGTGGATTCCGCCAGGGTGTCATAATTCATTAAAATGCCTGTTTTTTAGGCCACAACACTTTATTTCCTTGGTCTTCACATAGTTTTAAAGGCATCTTAAGCAAAATTTGAAACATGAAGCTAGGAGATAGACTTATAATAGTCATTGCCTGAAACTGTATCAGACCAACATGTGATATTCTAGTCAAGTCTTCATTTATTGTCAAGTTTGAAAACCAACAAATTAAATTGTTGTGGCCTTAGATAGATCAGGTGGAACAAATGCTGTACATGTATATAAGAGGTGTATTGGGCAAATATACTAAATTAACAAATGATCACTTTCAGAGGTATATTTTCAACTAATTGTAGAGGATAAATTTTTGGAGCCATAAATGAATGATGATTAAGAACAACTTTTAGACAAGTGCCCTTACTCTAGCCAGTCATGTTATGTCTTTGTCTTGATATCATGTAGTTGAATGGCACCAGTGAAAAAAAAAAATTTGTGACCAACATTTTTCTGAGCTGACTGCACTCCTAAAAGGTTCAGAGGATACAGACATTTTCACTAATTGAGAAAGTCTCTCTAAATTTTTTAGGGTGGCAAACAAACAAATGTTGGTTGCCGAGAGAACGTAGACAGTTAAACACAAGATAGTCAGTGAAGGTTAGACATCCAGGTAATAAGATATGCCAAAAAACAGTTACTCAAGCAACTGGATATGATTGTTGAAAATCATATCCAGTTGCTTGAGTAACTGCTCTAGATCTTTGACATAGTTGAACACAAGATTTCTGTGTTACATGTACTTACAGTCTACACCACTGGTGCTATTCTTCTACTTGAACACTTAGTCTAAATATTCAAGATTTCATGTTTTTTTTACTGGCTTACTCACCATTCTGAGTACTTTGTATAATCTATAAACTTCAAGAAAGCACAACTACTACTCTTCAGTATTACTTCTCATATTCCTGCTATGTTGTCACAGTGTGAAATGGTCACAGTAAGCCATGGTTAAGTATGTTTATACATGTAACGTTATGTCATTGGTATCATAAGTTGTTAAACCACTGTTTAATATGTCTTCTCAAAGAACGGCTTTATCATAATGATTATAAAAAAAATGGCTTTTAGGTGATGTATAGTACTTCATGATCAACTACCAAGCTGAAATCTTTTTATAAATTAGTTTTTATCAACGAAATTGTAGAGATGCCTACTTTAGAATGCAACCATGCTTGTTCGGGCTGTCTACTAGTAGGCATTTGCCTTTTTTCTCCCAAGTGTTAAGGTTATTTCCTTCATGTAAAACATTATGTTCCTTCTCAAATATTCACAACACATGTGCCTTATAGGATAGGATGGTTTAGTAACTAACATACAAACAGGGTGTGGGGTGAAAACTGGTGTAGTGTAGTTTGGTGTATCAATGTTTCTAACACTGGGATTCATTTACTATATTATTATGATTCACAGATCAACAAGTACAATTTTAGACAATGAATTGTACCATCTTATGGGGGGCATGGACGCTTAACCATCCCATAGAAGTACATAGTACAATGTACATTATTTCATACAGGTCTAAGCAAGGTGATTTATCTTATATGCGTAATTTCAAAATTGAAATGCCGTTTTTTTTCTTGACTCACAAATCTATATATTTTTAAATTGAAATTGTTGTCTGTGGGAAAAATTTGATCTAATTTTCCTAATGATTTCAGAAGCTTTTTGACTGAAAAGCTTGTTGTGATTATGTTGCAAAGGCCTGTTCAATTTCCAACTGCTAGATTGTTCTGTTTTTTATGTATTGGTGTTCGAATTCGCTCTTTACTTGCTTCTGAATAAAGGGAACATTCACACACACAATGTAGTTTTGTGTCAAATGTATGTATCTGTTCAACGATATTCTGTAAGTATTACAATCTCACCTGTGCCTTTCTCTACCCATCCTTCCAGAGGATATTGCAAAGCCAGAGCTACGGGAGGTTGTGGAATAGGCAAGGAAGCACCTCAAAATCCTGGAAGAGCAACTGTTGTGAAATGTTTTAAAGCAATGTGCAAAATTAAAACACCTTGCCCCCCCCCCCAACATACATTTTGTAATGCCCTAAGCCCTCCTTTGTCATAACCACACCTCACAGACCTGCCAAGGTACAAAATGTACCAGATTGTAGACTACATTCTTCATGTTAATAATCTGTCTTTATTCCCTACTGTATAATTATAAACATTTTCAAACATGGTTCTACACATGTATTGGATTTCGACTATTTCATATTTGAACATTAAGTAGTTCAAATAGCACAAGCACGGCCTATCAACATTTTGAACTTTTCTGACAACAAACTCTTGAGCATAGTCATGCATTTAACTAACAAGCTAGAACCCAGCATAAAACTCATGTATATGCTGACAATCTTGATACTCTACTCATCACTGTCACTGTCCGCCATGGTCGCTCTCCTATCCCTTTTGTGATGTGCATGTTGTGACGTAGATTTAATGGTGAAGGGTGTGTGGTGAGTGTGCAGGTAGTACAGGTACACCAGGAACAGGATCATGCCTATCATGATGCTGATGCCTCCACGCATGATGTACTCCGATGGGTAGGCTATGGGAGGCCGGTCCACATAGACCTGAGGGGGAAAGACAGAATCAGCATAAGGTCATGCTGATTTGCTTTTATGGATGACATCCGCACAGACATTCATTTTCACCTGTTCTCAAGAAAAAAAAAAATCCCCTCCTCTGATGCTCTGGCCTGGGTGCCATCCTCCGTAGTCCATGGTACATGTAGCTATTGACAGTAGGGAGCCGGCAGTAACTATTGCGGAGGGCGCCCAGGCTGCCGCAACTCAAGAACCCAGTACAGTTCCAACTCAAGAATGCCGCAAAAGGCCAACATGTGTGTGCCGGCTTGTCATGATAGTCGCTATACTATAATGGTATATTCACAATACCAGCTTTTTATTCCTGTGGTTTAGCAAAAAATTTTTCTGGCTTATTTTCTTATTCGCCTGCACGCTCTAATTTAGGGTTCTTCAGAGGATGTCATCCATAGAATAAAATCTGTGTGGCCTAATCTGTAAAAGTATATAACAACGAACTTAATGCATTTGGGCAATTAATCCTCAGCCACTGAAGAAGCCACATCTGATTCTGCAAAACTTAACTATGGTTGTGAACAAAAAACTTAGCTGTTCGGAGATGTCTCACCATAAACTCAGCATTGAGGTTACAGTAGGAGAAGCCCTCCAGTACGGACACCCTGAAGTGGAACAGCCGGGCGCCCGTCATGAGGACAGAGAGTTTGCGAGGGCTGTAGAACATCAGCGTGTGGTTCAGCCGTTCATCGCCACGGAGACGGGCCAGTGAGGGGGTTACCACTGAGTCAGGCACGTAGTCTGAACGACTGTTCACCTCCTGCAGGGAGATTGTTTGTGGGATCATGTGGCATAACGGCAGTGTTGGGCTCATAACCAAGAGGTCTTGGGTTTGAATCCCGCCTAGTGCCCTTAGGAAAGGCACCTTTACACTCAGGTGAAAATGATTACTAGTTAGGGCTGGTCTAGTTCAACAATCTCTGTACTTTACCTTGAAGTTCTTTTTCTTCTACTTAAATATCCCCTACGTGGGGTATTATTGATGGGGGAACGGTACGCGGCTATGGAAGGTCGACTGCCAGTTTGGCCTTAAAAGCCTTAACTGTCATGGCCTGCACAACTTGGCCTGGCAGTTGATTCCACTCACATATTGCTTGTGGGGAAAAAAAAAGAAAAGCAGCCTTTATGTACAGTGGTACCATGGACAATGTTGTCCAATGTAATTGTACCTACCTCTATCACTACAACATAAGGCTGGTCCAGTTCAACAGTCTCCACGCCCGGTTGCACCACCTGAAGTTGGACTGGCAGCACCGCCGGGTACAACATCCGGTGAGCACGGTCGATGCAGTCTGAGAACTCTTCTTGCGACGAAAGCTTCATTTGTTCTGTACAGCCGCACTCCGCGCTCGTGGACTTGCCTAAGCACTGCTTAAACTGGCCTGTGTCCTGTACAGGAATGACAATCAAATAGTCATTTTTCTGTTACATTCAATAATAGCGTATAGCACACATGTAGTTTGAAGAAATTAGGTTGAATATAAAAAATGGATATATATTGCTGACAATACATAAAATTCTACTTATTTTGTACTTCGTAGATCTAGGCAGACCTCAGAAAAAATGTTTACCATGTTTTTGAACAGTTGCCATGACAGTCCCAACTTGAGAGAACATGTTCTATCTGAGACATGTTCTATCTGAAACCAGCAGTCATTCATGTGTTAGTTTGATCCAACGACAAAAAGTACCGATACTGAGTATGGATGATTGCAGCTTGTCAAGAGGGATTAATATAATGGTTGTAAAACGATAAAATTCTACTGCTTATTAAATAAACTGGATATTTTTCTGACCTGTGATACTTGGTAGAAGTCGTTGGGTCTGTCCTGACTGGGGTCTGCGTTGTAGATGTTGTTGGACAGGGGGATTCCCACTCCCATACTGGAGGGCGGACGGTAGTTCACCTGGAAAATAAAATTGCCTCTATTCCTTGTGTTTGATTAAAGCTTATTTTGCAATGAAGTACGGCTAAGTCGATGAAGGTTAGACATCCAGGTAATGAGAAATAACAAACAGGATGGAAAATAACATGCAATCCAGTGTTTTAGACCAGCAAAACTTGCAACTTTAGTAGACAGAAACATGGTCATTTCTAGAAATGCCAGGAAAAATAATCCCTGTTAAGGCTGGGTTATGCATAATGTTTACCTTCACATGGTCCACTGCTCTGTTTATTCTCACTTAAACACATTAATACATAATAGTGACCAGCCCCTCTGCCCTGCAACTTGCTGCATAATGTAACCCAACACCACAGGGTCTGTTACAGCACAAGGTACCATGGTCACAGACGTCTGGTCCAGGTCATTAACCTTATGTGCTTGAAGAAGAAAAAGAAGGATAAACAGAGCAAAAACATTGCAAAAGCAAGTTCTCCTTCTGTTAAGGTAAACAAAGATATAACATTCACCTCTAAATTCTGCAGCAGGTCCCTCCCATCCTTGTCCACAGGTTGTCCGTGTAGAAACTCGTCGTCCGTGAACTGGTTCTGGTACACAAAGCGCAGGTGCTTGTCCGGCGGGCACTGACACCGCAGGGTCACGGTGTGAGAGGTCAGAGGGCACAACAGGGAGGCCATGGGGATGTACAGGGTCACCGAGGAATGGCCCTGGGGGTGTACAATGGAGGAAAAAAGCAATGAGGGATGGCAGACTTCAACCCCTTCGGTACATTGTGATGTTACTTCTGATGGTAAGAAAATACATAGAAACAGTAGAAACAGGACTGCAGAAATACACACAGACATACAAACATACACACATACACAGACACACATGCATGAATGAAGAAACATGCAGACACACACACACATACAATTATGAAGACACATCCATATACAGACACACACACACACACATACACACACACACACACACACAGACATACATATACATTTGTACAAACATACAAAGACACACATACAAATAAACATGCAGACACACACATGAACACATATGCGCACATACACACATACACACACACCAACACACACATATACATGTACACACACACCTACACACACATTTACCTGTTTGAAGAGATCATCCACAACATGCAGCCTCAAGTGGTGGTACCCGGAGGTGTCCCAGAATGCATCAGTCTCTATCTTCTGGAACACGAAGGGGTTACCGAAGGTCACCACCAGCAGGGCGCGCTCACTGGGCACCTCTGGGGCTGCAGGGAAGGGGAGAATTCAGGTTTAGATTGGTGTCACATTGCTGTTGTACCACAAGGATCTATATTGAGGTCTAATGAAAAGAAGAAAGGAAGGAGCTTAGTAGTACACATTAACCTTATTTAGCACCATTCACAATAGCGCTTTCAGCACCAAGGACAGATCTAGATACCATATACAGTGTTTCTTTCATCTTCTTTCCTTACGACTAACACAACAATGCCCAAATCCTTTTTTTAACTTTAAAAAAAACTTTTTTGAGTCATGCAAAACTTTAAATAGAAAAAAAATAAGAGTTGAAACATGTAATAGAAGCTTTTTGATATCAAACTCTTATAAACATCCAATCAGGTATCATAAATTTATTCATCAACACTTCACATTCACAAGGAACATGTGAACTGGATAGATTTTGAAAACTGTCAGACATTTTATTTAGCATCCCCTCACAGACCATAGCATTTTCTTGTATATCTCATTACCTGGATGTCTAACCTTCATCGACATAACTTGGTGAGAATTGTTTGGCACTTTTGAAACATTGTAGCATGTAAATAATTGAGTGCCAGAAGGAAAATGCCTTTACCATTCTCAGCGATGGTTGCATTTGCTGCCAGCCTGACGTCCTCTCTGACGTCCATGTATCTCAGACTGTGGGTCACGAGGTCGTCCTGAACGTTCATCACATGGCGACACTCGTCCTCGGTGATGTTCCACTTACGGACGGCCTGTTGTCCTGGCGATTTAGGTAAACAAGAAATCTGAGATTCCAAATGTCTGGGAAGTACCGTATATAAAGTTCAAATCTGAGATTCCGAACCTCTGGGAAGTATATTAAGTTCACAATAATGGCTTACAATTTCAGACATTACTTCTACAAATACTTTGGAGAACACTGTAACGTTATATGTTATGAATGAATGAATGACTTTATGTAATGTTATGTAATAGTCAGTGGTATCAAATGTTTAAAAGAGCCTGCTTTCTATGACTCATTCCTAAGGAAACATCTTAGAAGTTAGATTTGATTTTCTAAATGGCATGATCATAGGAAAAAACACCTATGATTAGAAGACCTTAAGAATCCTATTCTCAATCTACATGTAGGCATCATTGCAAAACAGAGTTAAGCAAAGAGTGACACATATTTGTGTCTAGAAAACAGGTGTAAAACTACTTCTTGTTAAAGAGGAAATAAGAAAAAACCTTGTATTGTATCAACCTGAATACTGAAGGGAGACCTGAAGTGCCGAGGGCTAGGCTCTGCCACAACAGAAAAGAAACTCAAGGAGCTTAGAGAGCTCGCGAGGCAGAGGATATGGTGGAAAGAGATGAAGAAAGACTGAATGCGGCTACAGGACACTTCCATACGACTGTAGATGCAGAACGCAGTGGATGATGATGATGAAAAAAAATCTGTATCTACCTGAGACTTCTTGTAGGCTCCACTCCCCTGCAGAGTATGACCCATCTAGGGAGCCAGTGTGGACCTGTAAGGTGACCTGGGTCACACTACTGACAGCTGTGACTGTGGCAGACCCTGAGGATACCTGCAGTACCAGCCCAACGTGATAGGGGGCGAACTCGAAGTGCCCTGAAGTCACAGTCGCTGTTGTTGAGCTGATTGTCAGAGCCTGGGATGGATAAAGTATATCAAATATCAGCAACTGGCATTGAATCGCATCTTGCATTCTTAATGCATTCTTACTAAATATTCACTGCATTCTGTTGATATTTGCCAAACATATTTTCCAAATGCAAATATTGTCCATACAATCCTAATGCTTTTCAGTAGATTTGGTAGATGTTTAAAACATTATGCCAAACATTATGCCAAGAATTCACATAAAATTTACTTTATACTATTATACTTAAAAATGCAGATTTTTTTAAAACAAGCTCTTAAGTAACTTGTGACCAAAAAGTGAAATCAAGAATTGAATATAACACTAGGAAGGCCAATATTCCCTCAGGAGCAAATGCAGCACATTTCACCCGTTCTTCCTCCAAATTCCAAATTTCCACATTCCCCATACATTCCATGCCACCCTGTGTTTGCTTGGAGACTATCATTTGGCCCAAAACTGAATCCATTTGACGAAATGGCAGAAGAAGAAGAAGAAACATGAGAGAAAACAATACATTTCACCCATACTACATGTATACTATGGGTGAAATGTAATTAAGACTGTTAGTACCTGGTCATACACTGTAGCATGTTCTCAGTAACTGTGTGACTGAGTAGGAGGACAGGAAGAGGGAGTACCTGGTCGTACCACTCTGGTCTTTGTCAGTAGACCACGGACCTCAGTACGTACTTTACTTAACCGTGACGGGGGCCGACATTGTCTACCAGACACTTTTGACCCAGTGGTGACGTCACACTTCAATGAAGCCATATGGCAAGCTTCACTGGGTTAGTCTACTGAGGAAGACCAGAGTGACTGGTTGAAAGCTCTAGGTGAGAGAACTTCTTTGTGTTGGATCTTAAGTTTTAACTTCAAACAAGAGTGACTAGTATTACCTGGTCGTACACAGTAGCATGTTCTGTGTAACTGCTGAAGTCATACAGCTGCCACAGGCCTGCTGGGAGGGTCACGCCCTTACAGGTCATCACGGGGTCAGCTCGGGCCGTCGTCGTGGTAACCAGCTCCGTCAACAGGTGGTTGTTGCCGGTGGCAACAACCAACGACTTCCCTATGTCGGAGAACAGCCAACCCGTGGAGCCTGGGGAAACAAACAAACAAACAAATAAACAAACTGGCCGTTCTAATGTTTTTGTCAGTGTGTGGTGCTCTATACCATATTGGCTTGTGCTCAATGCATGGTGTATTGCAGTGTGGCAATCCTAATAAAAATCAAGTGTACATGTCTTTTATTCATCAGAACTTTGCAACAAAATATAACATACCTCCTACATTCTGTAGGGTTAGGAGAGACTTTCCGTTACTCTCACAGGCAACCTCTGAAACAGAACAAGGGTTACTATCATATGTGTGTGGACAAATGTTTTTGCTAGACAAATTTGTCATTGATCACATCAAGGAACATAATTTCTCAATCAATTCAATCAATTTATTAAATCAAACAAAATTTGACAAATCATGGAAACTTTCTGTACAAGGCAAAACCTTAATTACAGTCAATAGATATATAATTTATCATATAAACTGACTCACCCACACTGTATGCCTGAGCTGGGCTCTCAGATAGTCTCTCGAACTGAAAAGGTTTGAAGACATGCGCCCGTGCCCAGGCAGTGTAGTTGTCCATTCTGTGCTCTGTTGTCACCTGGGTGATCAGTGCTGAGCCTGATGTGCTGGGGGACAGACAAAAAATATAAAACACGGATTACTAACTTAAAGTTGCTTAAAGTTTTCTTTTACAAGTCATATTCCCTCAAAAGGTAGTGTTGTCTGTAAAAAATTTATCTTACTTAAGGTGTCGCAGTAAATACTTGCAGGTTTAGACCACACTAATAAAACTTGCTTGTCAGCTCACATATTTCTATACAGATCCAGAAACAGAAGATCAACACTTATTATTATCTAATATATATATGTCTAGAAAACTCTAAAGTTTGAGGGGACACACAGTATCAGGTAGTGTCACAGTCAGAGACAAATTTTTCTCCTGGCATGTTTTCATCTTTGCCTCTTCATGAATCTTTTGCTGGGATATGTTTAAGAACCAAAGAAAAAAGAAGAAACAAAATTCTGTGGTCCTGGTGTGAACCTATAAAATGACTCCTGCTCTGAAATACTAGTACCTGAGTTGAAGTTTCTGTCCCACATGAAGCTGGGAGAACCCTGAGGTGAGACCATCCCCTGCGGTCTCCCACGGACGTTGCAGCTGCTGGTGCTCGTGGAACACAATGGTGTCAGCTGACAGGAACTGGGGGATCAGGGGTCGCACAAACGATGTGTCTGCACTCTGTAATTTAAAATAGATGCCATTCTCAAATTAAACAAACTACACAAATTTTCTGAGGAATAAAATCCTAATCATCAAATATTATTAAACCTTTTTCATCATTGATACGTCGGTGAAGGTTAGACAGGTAATAATATACGCCAAAAAACATTTACTCAAGCAACTGGATATGATTTTGGCTTACTACAACCAGGGCTGCCCAACTAGTCGTAGACTATTTTATTAAGGGTCAACCCTGGGAGAAAAGAAAGTTCTCACTCACTCACTCACTATCAGTTTAATGTCTCGTGGTCCCCGTTGCTCGAGGGTTGGACGTGGAATGTTGCCCTGGCCTGATTGCTGCTCTCCAGCAGGTTCTGTTGATTTTGAATATAAAATATGATATTTCCCCTTACCTGTATCCCTGCTGTGATGTCCACCACCTCCGCATGTACCCCAGTAGTACTGCTGTTCCCCCTGACATGGTACCACTGGCCTGTGTTGTCCACCAGGACTGCGGTACCTGGTATCTCCGCATGGAGTACTTCTGACATCCGGGGAATACCTGGGGAATAACACAAACTCACAGTTAACCAGTACTACTGTTTCCCCTGACCTGGTACCACTGACCAATGTTGTCCACCAGGACTGTGGTACCTGGTACCTCTGCTTGGAGTACTTCTGACATCCGTGGAATACCTAAGGAAAAACAAACTCACAGTTAACCAGTACTACTGTTGACTCTGACCTGGTACCACTGACCAATGTTGTCCACCAGGACTGTGGTACCTGGTACCTCTGCTTGGAGTACTTCTGACATCCGTGGAATACCTAAGGAAAAACAAACTCACAGTTAACCAGTACTACTGTTGGCTCTGACCTGGTACCACTGGCCTGTGTTGTCCACCAGGACTGCAGTACCTGGTACCTCCGCATGCAGTACTTCTGACATCCGGGGAATACCTGAAAAACAAACTCACAGTTAACCAGTACTGCTGTTCCCCCTGACCTGGTACCAGTGTCCAGTGTTGTCCATCAGGACTACGGTACCTGGTACCTCCGCTTGGAGTACTTCTGACATCCGGGGAATACCTGGGGAATAACACAAACTCACAGTTAACCAGTACTGCTGTTCCCCCTGACCTGGTACCACTGGCCCGTGTTGTCCACCAGGACTGCGGTACCTGGTACCTCTGCCTGTAGTACTTCTGACATCCGGGGAATACCTAAGGCAAAAAACAAACTCACAGTTAACCAGTACTACTGTTTCCCTGACCTGGTACCACTGGCCAGTGTTGTCCACCAGGACTGCGGTACCTGGTACCTCTGCTTGGAGTACTTCAGACATCCTGGGAATACCTGAGGAAAAAAACAAACACACAGTTAACCAGTACTACTGTTGACTCTGACCTGGTACCACTGGCCAGTGTTGTCTACCAGGACTGCGGTACCTGGTACCTCCGCTTTTAGTACTTCTGACATCCGGGGAATACCTGGGAAAAAAACAAACTCACAGTTAACCAGTACTGCTGTTGACCCTGACCTGGTACCACTGTCCAGTGTTGTCCACCAGGACTGCGGTACCTGGTACCTCCGCCTGGAGTACTTCTGACATCCTGGGAATACCTTCAGTTGGAAGAAAAACAAACTCACAGTTAACTATGAATGCCCTGTAAGTTCATTTAAGTGAAGAAGAGTTACGGATGTCACTGAAAATGTCAGGAATTAATCTTTGTAATTTTATAGTTGTAGTAGACTTGTCTAATAATACTAAATATGTTTCAATACTATTTAGCTGAATTTCTGATCTTCATATCTAATGTACAGTATGAATATGATTTCGAACAGTGTGACCAATTTTTTATGCATCCTTTAAGATTATATCCTTCCATATCGTATGTTCCTTCAAGTGCTGGCATATGATCTAAAGGTACGTCCTTGACATGCGTCAAATTAAAGCAAGCCGATTTACATGCAGGAAAAATTTGATGAACACAGTTTTTGTGCACAGGTGTGCGTTTGTAGTTTAAATACCCTCAGGTTTTTGCCCACATGTAAATCGGTTCAACATATTTTGTACTGAGTACAAATAGGTAAATATATCAAAGAATGTTTAGACCTTAGAACAAGTAGTATAAGTTGACCCATCTATTGTTTTATACGTAGGTTAATTTCGTTATACCTAGTACGTATTTGTCTGTATATCTACATGTAGTTTCAGACCTTATGAAAGTCGCTGTACTTGTGTCAATAAAGTTCAATTTGATTTATTACCTGCAGTTCCATAGAACATGGCTCCATCGTTAGTAACCATGGCAACAGCCTCATCATGCACATCGGCAGCGAAGGTGGTCACCGACTGGCCAGTCCTGAGGCTGAGGATGCAGCTGAAGGAACTTCCCCCGTCTAAGGACACAAACACCTGGGGAAAGGACAGAGATGGTGTTACCGCTGACTAGGTAATATTTTATGTACATTGTATATACTGAAAGTTGTTCAGTGTACGTGTAAAATAGCCAGTTGCTGCATGCCTGTGAAGCTGCTGTGTTGCGCCAAAGCGCAGTAATTCCAGCTATACAGGTACATTGTACATTCAAATACACTCCACCACACAGTAACATACCCATTTATAACAACAGTATCTCAGTCACTGATTGAAGATACTGGTAGTGGATGCTACTAGACAGTACAAATGTATCTGAAATGTCTTACTTTTCAGAAAATTTATCCGGTATCACTATGGCAGGATTTAACATTATAAGCTTGAATGAAAAATATTTACAACATTACTCTTTTAATTATACATGTAATATGATCTTCCATCCATAAAAATTCATTCTTAGCTTCTAAGATGACCCCTACTTGTGATCCGTAGGCATAGAGGAAGTGGTTGACAGGATGGAAGACCAGTCCAGAGGGGGTGAAGCTGGGGGGTAACTCTGCAGGGGGGTACAGCTGACCCCCTCCTGTACGGGACACCACTGTCACTCTTGGGCCTTCCTGTTGGGAACAAATGCAACGACGCAGTCATAGATGGCAGACTTAAAAATCTCCAAGCAGATCCTACGGTGGCAGTATCCATTGGCCAGAGGAGTGTCCATTAGCCACCAAAGGACACTCTTCTGGCCAATGGGTACTGCCACCGTAGGATCTGCTTGGAGATTATCAGCAGATTTTACCTGTAACCCTTTCAGTCTTCCAGACAATAGCAGAGTACTGAGGATGTATATGACAATCATTCTGACAGAATGGAAGGCCAGTCCAGAGGGGGTGAAGTTTAGGGGGTGAAGCTGAGGGGGTGAAGCTGGGGGGTAACTCAGCAGGGGGGTACAACTGACCCCCTCCTGTACGGGACACCACACTCACTCTCGGGCCTTCCTGTAGGGAATTACCACAACAAGGCAGTCTGAGATGGCAGACTTCACCCCCTTAACCATATGTATTTTGTGACCGTTTCAGGGGGTGGAGCTGAGGGGGTGGAGCTGAGGGGGTGAAGCTGGGTGGTAACTCAGCAGGGGGTTACAGCTGACCCCCTCCTGTACACCACACTCACTCTCAGGCCTTCCTGTAGGGGAATAAATGCAACAACGCAGTCAGACTTCACCCCATGACCTTTTCAGTCTTTCAGACCATAGCAGTGCTCAGGATGTATGATGATTGTTTTTTCCTAGAACTAACGCAAGTATGCAAATCAGCGCCCTTGGCGGCGCTGCCATGTACTTGAGATTTTTTACGATAAATCAATAAACATAAATTATATATATTATGTTCAAAGGTTAGGTGTAACAAGTTGTACAGTGTTATGTAGCATAATAGCTAGCTGCTGCTGTGCCACGTGCCTGCAAAGCTGGTGTGTCTATGCCAAGGGGCGGTTATACCGGCTACACAGATACAGAAGCTGCACCTTTTAAATGCTATAAAGGAAGAATCAAGTCAGCAGCAGGGAGGGTTTTTATTCAAACATTAGAATTTTTTCAAAGGTCTTTGTTAAGAGGTTAAGAAACCATCACATACCCTACGTCAGACCGAAAGTTTAATGTAAAAGGTATTACAATCAGTCAGTTAGTGATAAATGATGCTTTGTTCATCACTTGTTCATTTACACTTAAGACACACAATCCTCCTACATGTAGACGATGAAAGTCATCCTTTAACACTTTTATCCACTCAGTTTTGTCTTAGTATATATAACACCATCCAAACAGTGCTAGCATTGTAATCTCCAAGCAGATCCCTTTTGGTGGCACAAAGACAGTATCAAATTGGCCAGGCAGTCTCTATTAGCTGAGAGAAGGTCACCAGCCACCGACGGGTGGGTAGCAACAAAAAAACGGCCATATATATAAAAAGCTAATGATCATTCCCCCACAACCTCTGCTTGGAGAGTACTAGCATTGGTGCACTCTCTAAAAGGTTGGACCTGATAATGTTGTTTACTTTATGTCACGCTTTCATTCAGTGGCTTCACTCCTGAGCGGCTTTCAACAATCCATGAAACAGTAAACCACCATCCCGGTAACCCCCATCCCCGCCCTTTAACCTGACACCTCAGTGGCACCATTGTTGTACCCACAGATATCTATGTACACCAGTGACCCAGCCACGCTTTCTAAAGTTGTGTGGTCCTCACTCGGAAAGTGCTCTTACTACAGGTAGCAGGGAAAAAGAAGTGGGAGCTTGATAAGGCTGATTTTAAACTTGAAGGACCCGTTGGCAAGTGTTTAGAGGTAAGCAGAATTATGTTACTCTTGGTGTGTGTGTGTGTATGCATGTGTGTGTATGTGTGTGTGTGTATAGGTTTAAGTAACCATGCATTCTAGCAGAACTGTAAACTATGGCACAGGTGGGTGACTTCTTAAGCTGCGTACATTTACAAGTTGCAAAGGCCTGACTGTTGAAAATGTCTTGCTGGGAACTACATTTTGCATCCTTGCAGCCTTGCCACTGCAGTGCTGGTGTTTTTGTCTGCTTGAAGTCTGCCATCTCTGATTGCCTCATTTAATGGATATACGCTATGATGGAAAATACAGGGCCACAAAAAGAATCATAAAAGCTGTTGACACTTTGAGACTTCTTAAACTAAGTAGGAATCAGGAAAAGGAATGCCTCTTAAGATTCTAGACTTCAGAAGTCTGGTCCAGAAGAGTCAGATGCAGGTTGAAGTACATAATAGCTGTATGTGTTTAATTAATTAGGATCAAAAAGTAAAACTGAGTGGCCTTCAAGTCTTGCAGTCTTTAGTACATGTACATGTATGCATGCTGCTACTAAAAGTAACTTTTGATGGATGCTATAATAAATTAATATCCAGCTGAATTTTAGACCTTAAGAATCAGTGAGACACATTTCTTCCAGAAACTTGAAATACAGATGAAGGCTTTTTCTCCATTTTACCCAGCGTCAGTAAGGCCTATATCTCCCTAGCTGAAATCCACACCAGCGTGACCCCGTGACCTATAGGAGATAAACATGTACCAAACGACACACGACCTTTGTGTCGGGCCATCCGGTTGGTCGAAACCAAAACATGGAACCCCATCAGTTAATGGGCAACCTATATGTTTCACAATGGGGGTTGTTTACAAGTGGTTGGAAGGGGTTTAACCTATCACAGTTGCCCGTCTATATGGGGGGACACTTTGGCTGCTCTGACTATTGTTCCTAATTCTTATTGTGTCCTATTATGTAGTTAAGTAGTTGTGCACAAGAAGGCAGTCTAGACTTCAATGTAATATAACCTCAATGTTACAGTTAAAGCTCAACTCTTATCAGATTCTGTTTCTTTAAACACATTGGCCATTGCAAGTGAGGTGATATGGCTTTGTTAATTGGACAGAAGAATCATTGTATCCATATCTAGACCAAGAAAACTCAGAAAAAACAGTGTCCTTAATTCCATAATTGTATAGCATGTATGCCAAATTAGAAAGTAGAAATTGGTAATATCATATATTTGGTTACAGCTGTAATTCAATAACTAATTTGTGTTTTGTGAAAACAATCACTTGTCACCACCACATTTCAATGAATGTACATGTACCTTCAACATTGCTGGATGGATATGAAGGTACACGATGTGTACGTCATTGAACTGTGATGGTTCATGCACAAATGGTGGTCTCTAGACTCTCCTAGTTGCATTCTGTGTGCCGTAATCTATAGTTAACTTTTTGACTGACTTTGTTAATACCAAAGCTCCATCTTGCTATGAAAAAAGTTTTTAGCTGTAATCTGCAACACAATAAATTGGACTGCCCCAAATTTTGAACTCACAGTACAACTCCAGTCTTTGTAGATAACACACACACTCAGTGAGCTTTTCCTTGACAGTTGAACAGTTAGGAAAATTTGTCGTTTTTTTCCCCAGTCACCATGCCGAACGAGATGCGGCTGGCCATGGCGGACCTGGAGGCGCGCCTGCAGAGCAGGATAGTCAGACTGGCAGGTCTGAAGCGCAGCATGGCTGATAATAACACCTGTGCTAATTTATTTTTATTCTTCCCCAGCCAGTACTAACATAACCATGCCGAATGAGACACGGCTGGCCATGGCGGACCTGGAGGCGCGCCTGCAGAGCCGGATAGTCAGACTGGCAGGGCTGAAGCGCAGCATGGCCGACCTCATCGGGGCTGAGGAGGGGGGCAGCTTCAACGAACTACAGAAAAAGGTCAGAGGTCACAGCTTGGGAAATTTTGATATCTGTTGGTCACATGTTCTGTGTTTGACTAAATTATCATTATTGTATCAGCTATTCTGTTCTTTCAGTTACAGCACTGTCTTTTAATTAAGAAGCAAGAAGAAGTTGAACCTGTACATACTAGTATACTGAGGAAGGAAAAGATACTAGGCTTGTCTCATTGTGTAATAAAACAATGAGAACTTTATTGCCGTGACCTGTACTTAGCTTGTAAGAGCATACTTTATGTACAATAGAGGTCTTTCATTCAATAATTCATTCATATTATTATGAAGTCATAATATATACTATGCAATCTTGAGTGTAAATCAGATATGAACTAAACAATAGACACTACCGTAATATTAGTCCTTATAAGATGTGTTTGATATCTTTTGCATTGTGGGCAAATTCTCTATCCTTCCCCCAGAACGCCGAGCTGCGCCGTGAGCTTACGGAACACCGCGGCCACATCGCGGTCCTGAACCAGCGCGTGGACGACCTGACCTTCTCCGAGACCTTCCTCCCCAAGAGCGACCTTGTGCACACATACGACCTTGACCATGACGAAGAAGACGACCGCTCCTCTCTCTCCAACAGCCCGGCAACGTCCCTACTCAGCCTCAACCTACAGAATCTGGACTTGAACAGAACAACGTCGTCTCTAAACTTCCCAGACACATGTAAGCACAAAGCCGTTTATACTAGTACTCTCCCCATTTTTTTTAATTTTGAGTTGATTATTCTTAGTTTGATCCTTATGTTATGGGGAGAGACCAACTGAGTGTTTAGAAGTTACATTCCTTTTGATTGAGACCTTAATTCGAATTTGATTTCAGTTACATTTTCTTCTATGTTATTTAGTTGATTCATTCTATTAGCTGACTTATAACTTTAAACTTTTGTTTGATTTCTTTATCTATTGTATGACTGTATGATTGTATGTATATTTGTTGCCATGGCCCATATGAGGCAAAAGCAAATAAAGTTCAATTCTTCTTCTTCTTCAGACACAGCCAAGCCATATATTGCTACGGATGACGACAATCCGTATAATCCACAGCCAACTCTCACTAACGGTACTACAACCAGCAAAGAGTCAGCACAACAGGTCAACAGTGAGTCTCTTAACTTCCCATACACAGCAAAGCCATCCACAGCTGACAACTACGATACACACAAACCACTGTCGTCACTCACTAATGGCACTCAAACCAGCAAGGAATCTACAGAAGACGTCATCACCACCAAACCCAAGAGGAAGAAGTCAAGAAAGCCTGTGGACAACCCTCTGAAGATCGTGGAGTCAGACGACTCGGATAAATACGAGTGGGACTTTGAGAAAGCGATGGAGGACGATGCGGAAGATGCGGATGAAGAGGAGAAGATTCCGGTCATCCCGCATCCACGCTGGGACGAGTTTGATGTAGATGACGGTGGGAGCATCGCAGCGGAGAAGAAGCACAAGAGGAGTGAGCTGTACATTGATGTGAGCAGCTCCTGCGATGGATCCCACTCTGACAAGTCTGATGAAGTCGACTGAGATGTACAATGTACTATGTCACCAAGAACAGTAGCTATAGGGGCATTATCATTAGATAGTTTAGAGTTGTATAGATGTTCAAGGCTTAGGTGTAACAAGTCGTTTGGTGTAATGTAGCCAGCTGCCAGCTGTAAAGCTGGTGTGTTATGCCGAAGGGTGGTTATACCGGCTATACAGAAACAGATACAGAACTCACGCAGCACAAAACTGTCAGAGACATTTTCTAAATTTTAGCTACATCCGCGCTGGGAAAAGGAATTGATGAAGATGACAGCGGAGAAGAAGCACAAGAGGAGTGAGCTGTACATCGATGTGAGCAGCTCCTGTGATGGATCCCACTCCGACAAGTCAGATGAACATGAAGTGGACTGAGATGTTACTGTTACGTAACTGTAGTACTAACAGAGAACTCTATTTGACAAAAAAAGTTGATGGTGTTGTTCAGGTTTAGAGGTATGCAAAGAGCTCTAATTTTAAAGGTTTATGAATTTGTTCAGCATGTTTATGGTGTTGTAGAGGTTTGGAAATGTACAGACAAGCCCATAGTATGGTGCTTTTATTCTTAGTAAATCTGACTGCAAGGTTTCTTTGTCTTAAATAGATTTAGATAGTTTAAGATGATTGGTAAAAGGTCTCATACACTGACGAAAGCTGCTATGCAGGAAAAGTAAATTAGCACTAATGGCTATAGCCTTAATTGATGTATTCCTCATAAAAATCATTAAGCTTAGACATACGCCGTGATTTCTGACATTTCAAGACAATTTAGGCACTTTGGTGTGTGTGGTTAAAGTTCCAAATAAGTTGCCAATAAAAATGTCCCTGTTTGACAACTCACTTTTTGTTCAAAATTAGAGAAATTTTAAGTACCATATTGGTTTTTCATACAACATTGCATTCTTTGCCTGTGATTTTGTTTGATGAAATAAAGTTTGAAAAATACCACTGACTACTGTATTCAGATCTTCTATATCAGTGACCGTCACTACTGATTGTCACAAACATTTGCTTGACAATGAAGAATGATAGAAAGTTTCATCACATCTGACCTGAGTTTGTTTGAGGATGACAAAGTAGTCCTTCTGTATGTCGTAAGCAGCAGCCAGGACTGTACCACTGTCAGCTGTCCCCGGGGGTGACAGGGTCTGCCATGTCATGTAGGGAGCTGTGCTGTAGTAACTGCTGCTGTTGGTCTGGAAATAAAACCATTCTGTCATTTTAAGAACTAACTTAAAGGGACTTCATATTTCTTGGGTTATCAAAATTCTGTTGTTTCATCAAAAACCATTCTCTAGAATATACAAGTATATGCATATACCAGTAATTGCTGAAGAAGGATTAGTACTGAATGAATGAATGAATGAATGAATGAATGAATTGTATTATTGTGTCTTGCAACATTTGTATGAATATTGGTCAACCAGTGTAGCACAAAACATCAGAAACATCTTCTAAATTTCAGCTACCAGGAACAAAAATGTGGCAAATATTATTTCCTTTAAGAAATGCTCCATTTGCAGGAACAGTGAACTTTTGGGAACATATCCTCAACTAGCCAACCTGACCTCTGACCCTACTGGAGGCTGATGGGTAATGATCACATGATCAGCTGGAAGCAAAAACAGAATCCTGCACTTGAAAACTTGTTTAATATCTTTTCTGATTTCCTATTCTAATATCAGAGCCTAAATCAAGTCTTGTACATTTACAAATAGCAGAATGCTAAAATGACAAGGTGTGCTCTTAGTAGCATGTTGGCGGAATGTACTGCACCCATGCAAAACTGCTTTCGCTTGGAAGTTTAGTTAATGTTGCATCAGAATATGGCCTGCTGCAGACGATATCTTTTAGGACACAACATTTGCAAACTATAGACGGGATGTCATCTTTAAATATGTGAACACGATCTTAAATGAGACATTCTGTCCAAGTGTTCTGCACAGAATATTATGGTATAGGTAGTTTCAGCCATAGTATATTCTGCCTACATTCTGGTGTTCTAGGTAGTATACTTAAATACTTCTCAGGTGAGAATGCCTTACCAGGTGTGTGTCCAGGTGTGACAGACTCACACTCAGGTGTGTTCCAGAGTCGGGTGTTGGTCCTGCTCACATTACCTGCCTGGAAACATGTACAAACAGACCACTGAATATGAGAGTTGAAAGGTGTCTAAAATAGGTCCCCATGTCTACCTCTGGCTCCCAGACAAATTCTGAGATCATTGACTTTGCTTTAAAGTGTTCAAGGGTTAGGTGTAACGTGAAGCTGGTGTTACGTCGAAGGGCAGTAATACTGGCTATACAGATACAGATATCTACATACAGTGAAATCAAATGACTTTGCAGTTATATGAAAGAGTTTAAGACAGTAATATCTACCTGGAAGTCGGCTGACATAAGACTGTTGATGGGTGTACTGAGGAACCGAACCTGGGCAAGACTGTCCCAGCCAATCAGGTCCCTGCTTACAAACAGGCCCTGGTTGGTCAGGAGAAGCAGGTGATGATTGGTCAGCATCATATCGACCAATCGCAGCGAAGAACAGTCTGAAACAGAAGTTGGAAAAGATCGTTCTTGTATCAAAGGTTCTGATTGGTAAAGAACATATAGCTTTGATTTTAAATCTTTAAAAGCAAAGCTTGACCATTGTTATTCTTGACCATACACCATAAGCTTGACCATATACCATAAGCTTGACCATATAGCTGGTGTGTTACGCCGAAGGGTGGTTATACCGGCTATACTGATACAGATACAGATTCAGTGGCTATAGATTTCATGTGGATTTTGTTGTTACTGCAGAAGTTGGAAAGGAAGAAGGTGAAACCAAAAATAATTTCATAATGGTATCTGTCCTTGGTGCTGAAATGGTTATTGTGAAGGTGCCTTCTTCCTTTTTTCAGTCTTCCTCAAACTGAAATAAAAGGCTCAGAATGCAGGTGAGATTTCCAGCCTTGAGATTAACTAACCTATAATTTTACTTGCACTAAGGTGCATA
The DNA here is from genome assembly GCF_001625305.1 of Branchiostoma belcheri. NCBI lineage: Eukaryota > Metazoa > Chordata > Leptocardii > Amphioxiformes > Branchiostomatidae > Branchiostoma > Branchiostoma belcheri. The sequence continues at coordinate 974,119 of NW_017804353.1, forward strand.
TGCAGGTAGTAATTCAAGCCTTGAGAAGTAACTGACCTGTAGAGATGTTACAGAGACTGGGGTTCTGTGTTATGTTGAACCATGTGGTATAATTATCCTCGAAGCGGTGGTACGTCACAGCTAACACGACTCCTGAAAAAGGGAAAAAAAATTGAAGGCAAATTCTTTCGCACTTTCACATTTACAGCCGAGCAGGTTTGTTGACTAAAAGGATTAAGAAATTATCATTGGAGAAACTCACAGCCTCACACACACAGACTCACTATCCGTTCTAACATCAGTTTTCCTTGTTGTATGAGTAGATGTTCAATCAAATCGATCAATTGATCAATCAATCAATCAATCAGGAGCATTATCTTGTCTTGACTTGTCTGACTTTTGTTCCCTTTTCGACTCTCGAAATATTGTCTTCACTTTATTTGCATATCAATCAAGAGTTTGTGCTTATAAACCTGCATTTCTCCTCTGGTCTCTCAGTCACTGACGAAAGGTAGTGGATGCTACCTGACTGTTTTCAAAATCATATCTAGTTGCTTGAGTAACTGCTTTTTGGCGCAATCAATCAATCAATCAATCAATCAATCAATCAATCAATCAAACACGGTTTATTGACAAAATGTACATATTGATACCAGTGGATGTGTTATTTTCTGCCACTCCCAGAACGGCCACATCAGGAGAACAGGGGCTCTTAGTGATGACCAGCTGTTCTGTGTCCCCCTCCCACAGGACGGGTGGGGCTGGGAGACGGTCGCCTAGCAACCAGTGTAGGATGGGCTCTGTGGGGAGAGGAAGGGGTGAATATATGAATAGATGGATGCATGAATGAGTGAGTGAAGATGAGTAAACATTTGTATGGTGTATTTTTAAATGAGTAAACATTTGCTAAAGATGAAAAATTTTAATGCACGTGACACTATACTGTAAAGTAAGACACAGAGTTGTTGTTTTTTTGGGGTGTCTGTTACATCACCAGTTACCATGGTGACAGCCCTCTGGTCCAGGTCATTGACCTTTTGTGTTCTTTTGTGACCATTGAAGAAGAGACAGAGTAATATGTTTTCCTTCTACGAATTAAAAATGTTTACAGCAACCCACCCACCTCTCTGTAGATGTAGCAGAGAACCCTGAGTGAGAAATTCTCCTTGGTCCATGGATACCGACACTCTCCACTGTTCTGTTGGGGTTTTGTCTGAAACAATCGAAAAATGCAAACTTGTTCAATGGTTTGAGACAAAATAGAGGCTTATACCGAATGTTTCATTAATACTTTCTTACTTCTTTTTCATCCAAGAAAATGTGAATAGAACTTAGAAGCTCAGTATAAAATTTTTGACCTACCTTGGTGACTGAACTCTGTTGTGGGGATTGTCAGCTCCCAAGACATGACAGTTGAGTTGGACTGGTTTGTCTAATGTGGATTAAGAAACAAAGTTAATGTTATCTCATCACCTTAGCCAGAATGAGCCTTCTTAAAACAGTGAACAAACAGATGTACCTAGCCCTCTCCCGGTACATCGAGAGTATGCATGCAAGCACATGGCACCAAGAGTTTAAATACCTAGAGAGACAAGTTGACTCTGAACTGAACCAAGTGCAAACTAGCACCAAGAGACCACGTCTGGCAAGATATTAGACATTAAACAAGGACAACAACAGCAACTTACAGCTGGAAAGTGGAAAGTCTGACTCCATGTCCTGTTGTATACAGTGAGGGCAGGAGTCTGGCCCAGAGCTGAGTGTGTGTTAAACAGAGACTGTCTCTTCTCTGGGGTGTCAACAGCTGGGTCGATCAGCCAGCAATACATGGTCTAAAACAAAGTGTCACACACAAATCAGGATCTAGCATAAGCAATAGTAGCCTTGAAAGTTGAATCCAGTCTGGTTAGCCTAGTGGCAACAACTGGAAGCGGACTAAACTCTAGATCTGCTTAGCTGAAGTGTATGTACATGTAGTTTGCCACTCAGAAGCAGTCTTTTAGTGGACCAACTATGCCTACTTGGCCAATTTCGAGTTCTACTTCTACTCTTCCCAACCACCAGCCTTCTGGAGCTTGGTCATAAGAAATTAGATGTGACTAAAAGGAGCTTTGAAGAAGTTGTACCTAAATGTAATACTTGCAGTTTAGAAATTGTTTAGTTACCACTACAGTATATACTAATGTGAGGAGTATAGGATCACCATGTTTTCTCCCTGAGCAAAGAGTGTGTTGGAGACTGTAGTGTTGGCATCTAAGGTCTCATCTGTCCACATCACAAATCTGTAGTCAGCTGGATAATACAAACAAAAAAACACTCCCATTATTGGATAAAATCAAATAAAAAAAATTTAAAAAAACACACTTTTAAATTGAATGGTATTTCACATTCTTTTTGCATTTTTTTTAAAAATTCGCAGCACAATGTATAGCAGTTGTAGATACTCTGCTCCATAATTCTTGGTCGGGATTTACATCAAATGCTGCAAGCTAACTTATATAGACACCATGTAATGAGCCTGAAGAGATACAACATAATTTGTTGATGTTCCATTGTTACATTCTTTGTCACCAGAGTACAGAATTACCAGACATGTAGTGCTACATCCACATGCCTAGATCTTTCTGTACTTATTTAACTAACTCATGTTGTACCTTCTGGGAACATGAATGCGTAACAGAAACTTTGCAAAATGATTATGCATCGAGCAACACAGTTGTGCTAGCCGTGGCGACTCTTGATTCGGGCTTACATTGCATTACGAATCAAGAGTCGCCACGGCTACCCCCTCCCCACAAAAAATGCGCACGGTATTATACTTTATGTCTATTAAACGTCTACTTTGCCAGTAGTTTCTTACCGTTAGTTGCCGCAACTCCATCTAGTAAACATGAAGCGTACAGGAAAGCGAAAATGAAGACGGTAGCTATCCTCATGGTTAGATACAGGCACAATTATTGTAAGACTCACAATGAAAAAGTCAAAATACCCGCGCCATTTTGGAAGAACACACTCAGTTTCACAGGGGTGGTCAACATGCTGGTACAACGAAAAAGCGCCACCTCCGGACACCGTAAGTACTGCAAGTTGTGGCATGAATGCAGTAAAACTGTAAAAGTAAATATATTTCATATACACTGTCAAGATTTTGGGTCGTTAAAGACATAATTGAGCCACCGTAGAGTTAATTTCCCCGTGCAGTAGGGAAAAGTATAAATTTCCCGCGAATAAACTCTCCTGGCCAGTTATAATCTCTTTTTTTTTGCCGGATTTTACAATCCGTACTCCCGTAGAAAGGCCCATTGTGTTCTCCATCTGAATTTATATAGCCAAATAGAGAGATAACATACCAGCTGAGTTTGTCCGCTAGAGAGCACAGTTCGGGTGCGGCAAAGTTTGTTCTAGTGGACCAACTCCCCTGGCATGTTATCTCTCTATTTGGCCAGTTTCTACTCTTTCCAGCCGCCTCCCGAAGCCTGGTAGGATAGAATTTATCCACTACCAACCATTTAACAAGAATTGCATTAAACCCGCCCATGCAGCCCGTGTGTGTACCAACGCGGTTAAAACATCTATAATGGCGGGTAAATATTGACCATCGAATGAACCTGTTGAAAGTTTGGACCTTGCGCGGAGCCTGGTGCGGCAGAAATTTGGTCAACAAGCCTGATCGCAATTGGGAAGTTGTTGGGGACTAAAGTCTTTGTGTGGCGTCCTTGGTGACCGCTATAGTTACCCTAGGATTGTTTTTGGCCAGCAGCACACCTGCACTAGAGGCTAACAAAACTAGCCTCTACCAGGCACCGCGGATCGCTGGAAAAATAGTAGAAATTGGCCGAAATAAAGGGATAGTATACCATAGAAGATCCCGGGCCATAGAAGATCCAATTCACGTTCTCTGGTATACTATCCCTTTATTTCGGCCAATTTCTACTATTTTTCCAGCGGTCCACGGTGCCTGGTAAAGGCTATAACAAAACATCTGTAACGTAGAATAGCCTTCTAGGGGTTGCCAGACCCATAACACACTAGGCCCAGAGTTATTAGCCTGTGGATCAGGGCCTAACTGAGGGGAAAATTTCCATGGGGGCATGTTGGCCCTGGAGCCGAGAAATTGTCCTGTGTAGGCCCTGGAAAAACAGTCTGGCACCCTGTCTAGGTAGGGGATTCGGAGTATTGTATCCAAAACCGTACCTGTCTAGTTCTATGCCTGAATGGGTTTAATAGGGTTTTGGATAGTCTTCGCGTATCCAAGAACGTATCCTGAATACGCGTGGACTATCCAGATCCGTGTCTGAGCATGGTTCTGGATAAAGCACGGTTCTGGATACGCGTGGACTATCGAGGCATGGTTCTGGATAAATAACGATGCTGGACACAAAAAGGAGTTTAGAACGCCCGCCCCTTCCTTCCTGTTAAGATTAGAAGGAATGTTGTTATCCAGCAATTGTATGCTACCGGGATATTTATCCGATAACTAACAGTTCTTCAGTTTAATTAACTGGTGTTGCCGAGGTGTTCGGGATGGCCGGCGAAAATTTTTAGGTTTATACAACCACCGGGGAATTTTCTAAGTGAACCTTAAACTCTGATCAGTCGAAAGGTTTGAAGCGATTTCAAAGATTGTTACCCACTAACCTACCACTAACCTAGCCTCTACCAGGCGTCGTGAGGCGGCAAAATGTACTGTCTAGCGGACCAACTCCCTCGGCATGTTTTCTGTATACATGGCCAATTTCTACTCTTTTCAGCCGCCTCCCGAAGCCTGGTAGAGGCTACCCCTACTACTAATCCAGCCTCTCTAATCCAGATATTTATAAGGGGTTAGAGTACAATTTATTAGACGTCGTATTTTATTCGTCGTCTAGCCGTCTTCGAGACCTTAAATACACAACAAAAGCCATGTAGACCACTTTGTAAACAAATCCTCGATCCTACCATATGATAAATACGACAGCAGTAATTCCAAAAACACCAGAAGGATTACTCAAGAGTTAAGCCAGATCAACTAGGTCCTCTACAGGCTCACAAGTGGAAACATTTGCCCACAATTTGCCCAAACATCCGCGTTCTCCTGCCTTAATTGTTGTTGCTAAGAAAGTCACAAGTGCAATTGCGTAAACACTTGAAAACCCTACAACCGTCACGGCCAAGTTCACATTCAACACGGTGACCCGCACTTGAACTCACGACGTCCGTTAATTTTCAAACCTTAACGCCACTGCTGGCCTGTTGGTTGAGTTTTTTTCTGTACACCTGAATTTCTTTCTTGTTTTGAGTAATTCTGTCATTAACGTGCATTATTGTGGCAATCGTTATCTAGTATATTATGTAAGCTCAATGCCGGTTGTTGACTTAAAATCTATAAGCTGCAGGTGCAACAAGCCTATGAAAGGCTTAAAAACGTTCAGTGTTGTTGGAATATTTTCAACAGCCTCACTTAAACTACTTCTGTTAAGTCTGGCCCCGCGATAACAAACAATACGGAGTGGTTGAAGCGGTGTTGTTACAGTGAACCTGTGTGAATTCACAAGTACACTCACATGTTTGTGCACGTGGGTGATTGTTGCTATTGGGGGTCCCAATAGCTAGCCTTTGTCTAGCCTCCATAGCATGGCAAAAACTGGGGGTTTGGGGGGTCTTCAGGGTCTTTGGGAGATTTTATGCGCTATTTTCTGATAGCATATAGACAACATAGATGGCCTGGTTGAATTACCCCCGTTTTTAAGAACGGCGGGGCTAATCAGAAAACAGCCGAAGACCTAGCCTGGTATCCAGCCTTGTTAGCTTTAGTCCGCTACCCAAGATCCGCTCCCCGCACAATTGTTGGCGGGGAGCGGATCTTGGGTAGCGGACTAAAGCTAACAAGGCTGGATACCAGGCTACACCAAACCCCCAGTTCTATAAGCCTGCTACGGAGGCTAGCCTTTGTCTGTGTTAGTAATTTTTTCAGAAAAGAAGTGAGCTTGTCTAGTGGGCTGTTGATGTGTTCTCTTCTTTGTGATGGTTTAAGAAATTTCCAAAATATTTCCTATGTTTACGTCTGCTACAATCGGCAGTGGGTTCGAATTGCTGGAACAAAGGGCTTTTACCTGTAACAACCTTTAGCGTGTTAACCGCCTTTTGTGGACATCGAATTGGCCCCCAACATAATCTATAGAAAATGTATCATTTCAACGTGTACAAGTGCTCGCAATTTTTTGTCGATGGCATTTCGATATGGACATTTTAACTAGTAAAATCGCCAACACAAACTCTATTCACACAGGTCAAGTCAATACAGTTATTTGATCAGAGAGCAATTGAAAAAGCTCTCAAGAGCATTCGAAAACTTTCCCTATTGTACAATGCTACTGTATTGGACAACCATGCCGTTAAGATACAAGTCATGGGTAGGCATGATATGCGATGAAGTTGACTAGACTGTTGAGATGTGTAGCTTTCTTTGGTGTTGAAAGCCTTCACTAGCTTAAAAAAAAACAGAAATCGCAGTTTTAGGCTCTGTGGAAGATTATCTAGAAATCGAATTCTTATTGATTTATACAGCTGTATACAGACGGGAACGGTGGGTAAGTGTTGTCTTTGAGAATCACCAGAAAAACATATCCGGTTCCGTGTCTTCAAAGCTGTCCGTTTCCAGCGGTAGTAAGGTGTACAAACATTGTTATGTCATCCTACGGTTAGAAGTGCATCTCTAACTACCCCCTCCCGTTATGTTGTAATCTTTTGGAGAGCCACTCCAAGAAAAGGTGTGTCCTTGGCAATGCTAAGTTTGTTGTCAGTGTACACGGAAGGAAAACTCGAAAGCCTTCGTGGAATCTAAACCCCACGTCAAGACCCGTGTGCTTTATCCAGAACCATGTTCAGACAAGGTTTTGGATAGTCAACGCGTATCCAGAACTGTGCCTGCAGTCTACGTTCACAGAGACTATCAATTCAAAACCGTACCTGATCCTAACCCTAACCCAAACCCATCCAAGTATAAAATTCTGGGGACGATATCCTAGCCCGAAGCCTTGTAAAGGCTAGCGATCCCACAAGAACTCGTCTCCGAAAAGCCCTGGACTTACACGGCCTTGGCAAGGCAACACACTAGTCCCTGAATTACATCTATTTTTTGCTCGAAACGGGCCGTATTCAAGAGCCAGTTGCAAGATATTAAATCGTTTAAAAGCATTATTGTACAGTTGCCGGTCTGGGTTTTCGTAGCCTTTTCCTCAGAATCTTCCCACCACGCCTCCGAGCTCAACCCGTCAGTCTGAAGCCACCATTAATACATACCTGCTACCGTCTCCAAAGTTACTACAACACTACAAAGTCCCGACTTAGCAGTCGTGAGAGGAGGGTTGGGCCTAGGGGAAAAATGTTGTGTTTCCTGTTTCAGTCCTGAAAAAAAATTAGGGTCGGTAGGTAGGGATTATCGTGTTTTTTTTAGACTTCAGTGATGTCTATATAGGGTTCCAACTTATACAATACAGTTTAACAAAGTAAAACTTGCATAAGGACACTTTTATTTACAATGTCGATGTTAGAAAACTAATTTAACAACGTTTTATCACTCAGGTGTCAGATCATGGAGCTAGAAAAGGTTGATCAGCTCGAAAATTGATGTCTCTTGCAGGGGTCCACCCCCTAAAATGTCTAGGGTCGGCAGGTTTTTCTAGGGTCGGTTAGGAAACAGGAAACACATTTTTCCGAGGCCTTGGTAGCGTTGAGCTGTCTCCAGGCCAACGGTTTACAATTGATACTCGTTATCTGCAGTTTTGCTGGCATATTTACCCCCGACTACTGATAATTTGCAACAACAAAATATTCGAGGGATTTCGGCGCACCCTTGGCGACAGGATTCTCTGGCTGGGCGAAATCGAACGCCACCATTTTTGTTCTGTCATACCACATATATAGGTCGGTGAAGTCTATAATAGTTTGATTCATTTGCCGTACTATGCTGCTCCTTATATCCAAAACAAACATATTCATGTACAACGCTGCCTTGTAGGTATTAGCATGGAGGCATAATGCCTCCATGGTATTAGCAACAGAATTTTCTACATTAAGTTCCAGTCAAAAAATCTAAACCATTTGTAAGTATCTATAAAGTCTCTACGTGTTTGAAAATTGTGAGATTGGAAATGACAAAACAAGGAGACACCACTTTTACTGACCCGCAAGAAATTGCTCGAAATTAACAGGAGAGTGACATGCTATCAGTCTTGGTCCTACCTTTCTACAAGCACTAACCCAAAATGCACCCAACGGCCGTAGAAATCCAGAAAAGGTCTCAAAATAATCTGGTCTCGACCGGTTAATCTGCTTGGAGATCTTCTATCTATAATCTCCAAGCAGATCGTTGGGTGGCTGCAATACACAGTATCAAATTGGCAAGCCAATATTAAAGACAATATCCAATATGCCACCCAAATAGTGACTCCCGGAGGCCAATTTGTTCGTCCCCTGCCCCTGAATAAATCTGCTTGGAGATTACCATCTTGACAGAGATCTATGGAGAAACACAACATCTAAGAAAACCAAAAGTTAACATAATAAAAGACCCCCTACAGGTGAGTACAGGTGCTACTTTTCCCCAGGGACAGGTAGATAATCTGCGTTCAAATGTAAATCCAAGAAGCCATTTCTTAATCCCCGTGGATTAAGTCATTATCTAGTCCGGAGACAGAACCAACATTAGGTGATTTCTTAAGTCTGTCTCAGCCCTAGACACAAGTTGTCTTGAACCACCTGATCGTAAAAGTAGAAGTAGAAATTATAATCATAAAGAAATCCCCAAATATCTTTTACATTTTAGGTAGTGCTTATCGTTTAGAATCTGTACTTTACATGGCACTTGGGGGATTTTACGACTGCCTCTTTAGTGTTTTAAACTACGTGTATTGTCTGTTAATCTGCAAGTTTACATCGACGTATTATGTGTTAATCCCAGACGGATTAATTAATTTACTTTTGGTTCACCCCAAGAGACTTTATTATTCGTCTGCTTTTCTCTATATATAGTTACTGACAAGTCATGCTGAAGGGTTATGAATGATTAATAAGTAGAACTATGTACTTCCCCTAGTCTCCACCAGACTCCTTTGCAGACTGAATAAATAGTAGAAATCGGCCTAAAAAGGGGATATCATAGGCCAGAGGAGTTGGCCGGCCAGGGAGGGTCCATTTGCCTGCACACATTTGCCTGGACCCTCTCTGGCCGGCCAACTCCTCTGGCCAATGATATCCTTTTAGGCCGATTTCTACTATTTATTCAGCCTGCAATGAAGTCTGGTGGAGACTACCGTTCCCCCTTCCTCGCTACTGTTCAGCTAGCACTAGACTGTAGAGCACTTCACTCCAAGACCTTTGCCCTGGTTTCCAAACAGTAACCGCCAGTTCAGGCGCCTATAATCCGATTTACCTGCACCCATAGTGTTTGGACCCACACGTTTACCTGGAAAAACAACACACGACAATGCCTGGTTATTTGAAGTGCTTAGGGGAGGTACCAGCCTACTGTGACTGGTGAAGGGGAGACTTAGTCACGTTTTGGACCTGAAACATGGGATCAGCCTTTATACTGCACAGCGGGAGGGCCGGGTAGATATACAACGTTTAGATTTGTTGTAAGAAGGCACAGGAAACTCTTGTCTTTATCAAGTTAATAATACTTTCTGCTTAGAGTGATTTTTTTACTTTTCTCAAAGCAACAAAGTTGTACTGCACAGCGGGAGGGCCAGGTAGATATACAACGTTTGGATCTGTTGTAACTTTAAGCCACAGGAAACTCATGTCTTAATCAAAATTAAGTCAATAATACTTCCTGCTCAAAAAAAGGAAAGTGATCTTTTTACTTTTCCCAAAGCAACAAGGTCCTATTGCACCGCAGGAGGGCCAGGAAACCTACGTCTTACCAAGTCAGTAATACTTCCTGCTCAGAGTGATGTTTTTCCTTTTTTTCTAAAGCAAGGCGGTGTAAGGCTTGGCTAGAGGACTCTAACACTCCTACAGAAAACACATGTAACGTTACGTACAATCACACACACACACACACACACACACACACACACACACACACACACACACACACACACACACTCTCTCTCTCTCTCTCTCTCTCTTCCTCTCTTTTTCTCCCTTTCATTCTCTCCCTCTCTCTCTATCTATTTCTCTCACACACACACACAGTTCAAACCATGAACCACCCATAACCCCTGATTCCGCCCCGTTCCCATGGTAACCGCCAGACAAAGCCGGCTGTCCGCTGGCCTGCTTCTCTCCGGGCGAAATCCGACCAGGTGGAAGAATCCCTGCTGACGTCACAGTCTTCAGTTAATAACCGGGGTTCGAATTCCGTGTGTGGGAACAGGGGTGCCGAGTATACAGTGCAATTTTACTGGCGGAATACAGTGCAATTTTACTGGCGGAATACAGTGCAAGTTTACTAGTATACAGTGCAATTTTACGGAATACAGTACAAATGGTATTAGTACATGTATACAGTGAAATCTTACTACTATATACTGTATACTAATACGATTGCACTGTATCCCGTAAAATTGAACTGTACATGTATACTAATACGATTGCACTGTATTCCGTAAAATTGCACTGTATACTCTGGCACCCCTGGGAAAACACTCAGGTAGTCAGGAGGCTACTGGGGGGGGAGGGGGGGTTAGGGATTACCAGGGGTCACTGAACTAGTTTGGAGGGACTTTATGGAGATATTGGCCTATTTGGATGCCAACGGTTTGACGTCATAGCTGAGAAGTGGCCTGAAACTGCTGTGACAGCCGGTTTACTTGCTGTAATCGCGGTTTCCAGATGTTTTTGAGTCTCCGCCAAACCAAGAAGGTTTTTAACTTACGCCAAAAAACAGTTACTCAAGCAACTGGATATGATTTTGGAAACGTCAGACGTTTCAGGTAGCATCCACTACATTTCGTCAGTGACACTGATGAAAGGTAGTGGATTTCTTTGACCAAATTAGTTACGTCGCTGCAAAATTGTAGAAATCGTCAAATGTCTAACTGATAATTAAGCAGAGGACAGGCCGGAGTTACAACTAAACCCCAATGGACTTTGCCGTCCTAATATATATATTTACCACATTTGGCCAGTTTCCAATTTTCCATGCCAGGGACGAAAGAAGTCATGTAATCAGGTGGAAACTGATATTCTGTACAAATCCCTATCGGCCTGTAGTCTGAAGCCATATATCAATTATTTATCATAACCTTCAACTTTCTGCACTCAAAGAATAGGAGCTGATGCTGTCGACTGGTGAATGGGAGGTTTGAAGTCAGGGAAATCCCATTCACCCACTGGTTATCAACATTCTCACACCTCAATACCCGCAAAGCAGTAGGGATTTAAACTAACTATTTCTGGTTGTGTCTGGTTGTGAAGAGGGTTTTGTGTTGACTTCTGTGTGTGTGTGTGTGTGCGCGCGTTTGTTTGTGTGACCTACCGCAGTAAGTAAAACTGAAGGTCAATGTCAATTTTGGCCCTCCAGCGGCTTCCCTTTGTATTCCTGCAAAATTCGGATAGCCTTTGAGCGGGGAAAATTGATATAGGTCCCCTGGCAGCTTCATTTAGAACTGCAGGGGCATTATGTTGAAAAGAACGGATTGATTTTGATGATTTTGAACAACAGTCCTTAAGTTCAGCCGTCTTCACCTCTAATTAGCATGTTAATTTTCATTCTATACGCGCCATTTTCTTTATTTTTGTACTATGTTCAATACTCGTTACCATGCATTGTACCATGTACAATTGTCGTGCAATAAAGTTCTTCTAAAGTTCCTCTTCTAATGCCCCCTCCCCATTATCGCAACTCAAATGTAGATTTCAATACCTCCATTCAAACTGATCTGCCACAGCTTTCATCCCCTGCCTTTATTCAAACACCATTACGCCTTCAGATTTTACAACACACAAAAAAAGAAAAGAAAGAAAATCAACACTTAATACCGCAGCACCGGTGACGTGTTTTTTGTTAGCTTTATTGTACGATACGGAGGTACTTACACCCGAGGTGGGGGGCTCTCCAAAGGTTTACTCGGTAAATATAGACACTGCGTGCGTCGGCACACTACTAATATAGCTCAGGTCACATTTCTAAACCTGGGCCCGGCCGGGCCGTCGTATGGAACGAAAATTATGATATAAAAGACAAGGAAGAGTTGAAAAACATTAATAATGGGAACTATTTGCGTATATTCTTGATAAAAGTTGTTGATTTTTCGTTAATCGAAACAGCCCGGTCCGGACCGTCTCATGGAACGAAAAGTATGATATAAAAGACAACGAAGCACAAAAGAGGTTAAAAAATTAATAATGGGAACTATATTTGCGTATATTGTTGACATAAATTGTTGATTTTTCTTCAATTGAAACAGCCCGGCCGGGCCCCGGTTTGGAAATGTGAAACCCTCAGCATAATCTCCAAGCAGATCCTAGGGTGGCATAAGACAGTATAAAATTGGCCAGGCAGTACCACTTGGGTGGCGTATTGGACCCTCTCTGGCCAAAGGATACTGCCTGGCCAATTTGATACTGTCTTTTTTGCCACCCTAGGATCTGCTTGGAGATTACTAAACACCTGACCTCTCACGTATGTGGCATAATTAAGACAGAATCAAATTGGTTAGGCAGTAACCACTTGGGTGGCGTATTGGACCCTCCCTGGCCAATGGTTACTGCCTGACCAATTTGACACTGTCTTACGCTACCCTAGGATCTGCTTGGAGATTAACCTCAGCATATGATACGAACATTACGGTTCACTGTCGGACGGTAGGGCACTGACTGGGCATAATACATTTTTACGTCAAATTTTCAAATTCTCCAAAGTTACAAAAAAGTCTAATGCTTATGACATACGTCAAAAGCTATGTGGCCTTTTGTATCCCAATTTTTTTTAACCAAAGGCTACAACTACTTATATCATTACTACTTACATGATAACATTTTATGATCTAGATTATATACAAAGTGACATTGCCATATTATGTACAAGCCATGAATTCAAAATGTCATTAACAATATATATACAACGTGGAAATTGTCTGAATCTATACTTCTAATATTTGGAAGACAAGACATCTTTGGTTAACGTCAAATGGATTGTTGCATAGCGATTGGACCCTATAACCTCGATGATTGGACGTACATGTATTTGAACAACTTAAACTTTGCCACTTGGTAATTATCACTTGTCACAGTGTAACGTGTTGTTTGTTACATAGTAACACAGTTTGGAACTGTAGAAATGGTTGCTAACGAAGAAATCTACATGTGTAACCTTTTCATATAACATGACACATCCGATTCACCTGTATCTTGTTTAACAAGACAATTACTTACAAAAAATAAACTTTCACAAAACTTTCAGCTTTCAGTACATGCAAGTAGCCTCTACCAGGCTTCGGGAAGCGGCTAAAAAGAGAAGAAATTAGTCAAATAGACAGATTATGTCAGTGGAGCTGTCTATTTGGCCAATTTCCTCTCTTTTCGGCCGCTTCCCGAAGCCTGGTAGAGGCTACTTGCAAGGACAATGTCCTTTGTGCATGTAACAGTAGCATCAACTTTAAATATCTATCTAGGGCTTCAACCGCATTATAATGAACTTCTTCTCTTGAATAATGTACTTCTTATTCTGAATAACGTACTGAGGAACCCATAAATTCCCAGACAACAATTGTCTGCTGTCTACAGAGACCGTTTAAAGCGGCGTCGTTAGGAAGATAACACCACAATACAATTACAACCACCGGCTGTCAACTACCTACACAAATACTCTGAACATATCCCAGGCGATATATTGCGTAGTCGTACATATTTGCACCGTCTCCACATTCCAATATCGTTCACACGTGTTTTGCAACAAGCAGCGGACTAGAATTGTGGTTATTGCTAACAGAGGGTCATAAATTTTCGAAACACTCAAACAGTCACAGATCTTTGTTCCTCCAAGGAGGTTTAATTAAAGAGACAGACATTTTTTCTCAGTGTTTCCTCAATAAAAAATGATTTGTTCAAATTCAGGCGATAGCTTGGAGTCCAAAGGTTATAATTATACTTTTGGTGACCCAAAAAGTAGAAGCCCGGTATTCAATATTTGCCATTTATTAGCTGATGTTGTCTTTTTTAGAAGAAAGGGCTCACAGGGAACCAAAATGGCAGCCTTTGATTGCGTGAACTTTTCACCCTTGTGAGCCACGTCTCAATCTAATCACATCTGTCCATCTTATGACACTACTGTATTGTAGTCAGCTTGCTGTAGAAAGCCGCTGTGGTCTGGGGTCAGTGTGCCCGTCGGTCTGCGCACACCAACTCCTGCACGACTATCGAGAAAGTGTCAATCTAACCGCTGACTACCCAAACGAACTGTGACACGGCTTTTTTTGCGCGTCGGCATGTCCAGAAAGACCGGCGGTAAAAGTTGTCAATCTAACCGCTGACTAACCCAAACCTACTGTGACACGAGTACCAAGAACCGGATGGCGCAGTTTTGCCGTGCGTGTCGGCATGTCCAGACCGGGCGGTAAACGTTGTCAGTCTAACCAGTGGCTACCAAAACCAAGTGTGGCACGCCGGTGAAGGTTAGACATCCATGTAATAAGAATTACGCCAACAAACAGTTACTCAAGCAACTGGAAATTTGTTTTGGAAACGGTCAGACGTTTCAGGTGGCATCCACTACCTTTTATCAGTGACACTAGAGACTTGCAGGAGACAGTGACACGAGTACTAAGAAACGCCTGGCGTGCTTTTTTTTGCCGTGCGTGTCGGCATGTCCAGATAGACCGACGGTAAACGTTGTTAGGCGGCCGGCAGCGTCTGTCTGGAATGTCCGCTTTCTAATCAATGACCGTGGCTTTGTGGTGGGCGACTGACGTATTTCTAGCTCTGGGCTGTCCGTCAACTTTTCAAAGTACACGTGCGCCGATTTGAACCCTTCCGTAAGCACTGAACAAAGTACAAATAAACGACTTCTGACTTCCACTGTTCTGTCATATGCCACAGTTCGCTCTAATCTATATGATGATCATAAGCATAACCATTCTTAAGAGGATAGAAAGAATATTGGCCAACGAAGAACATGAAATGGGCTGGGATCTCTATGAGTTAGTTAACATTTTTTGTCCTTGTTTTACGTCTAATATCTCACTAGACGTGGTCTCTTGGTGCTGGTTTGCGCTTAAATTGGTTCAGTTGGGAGTCATTTTATTGTCTCACTAGGTATTCATAATTAGCTCTAGGACCTCCGTGCTTATTCCTGGGCGTCCTCCATCTCTTCATGTTTAGCAAATATCTCGTTCACCGACAGCGGAATTTCGCTGGGCAGCAGTTCTCCCTTCCCAAGCCTGAGGTACCGAGCCTTCTTAGCTTCGTCGAAGGAGTCCTTAAAGTTGGGCAAGGTGTGTAAAGTCCTTACATGCCCGTCAGGTGCGTACAGCTCGGGGTTAAACACCGGGTTCGCTAGAAAGTCTTCGACGCTCTGTAGATCGCTCTTCTTGTTCTGCGACCCCGGTGATGACTGTGCTACAAGACTGTTCACCCGTCCAGGCGAGTCTTGGTTAATGTCCGGTAGCACGGGGACTACGGAGTCCATCCGTGGCTCTTCTCCGCCGCGATCCGTACTTTCGATGCTGCTCTTTGAAGCCAGTCTCTTCGCGATCGACTCTTTAACCTCGTCCATGTTGAGTTCCATCCCGTTCTCTCCACGCGGAAGTCTCGGGGAATCTCGCGAGGATTTCCTCTTGGCCCTCTCGTGGTCTACGCCGATGAACTGGTTGACCTTTGAAGATTCAATTCAAGATTCAAGATCACTTTATTGAACATTGGAGTGGGAACACTGAGTTACGTCCAATTTACAAAGTTTAAAAACAACTCACTACAAACAAACGGCATTTTACATAATAAAATGTATCAACAATTCACAAATATTGCAATCTAGAGCAATAATGACAAGTTTATTGCAAATCCATGTCCGAAGTATGTTTAAAGTTACAAAAATAAAAGAACTCTGAAACAGAGTATAAAATAACTTCAAAATGTACATAATGAAATCTAATTGTCTAAAACTATTGCTATGTCTAAAACTATGTCTGAAGGGTTTGACGTCTCTTTTGTAAACTATGGAAGACGTAATGTCCCACCTTTCTAAAAGTTAGAAGTTAAAAGAAGAATAGTTTTTTAATAACTTACAATGGTTAAAACTGGCGCAGCACATCTAAGGGACATACCTTCTCCTGCAGGCTCTTGTTCTGAGCCTCCAGGATCGCCTTCAGTTCTCGGGACTTCCTGGACAGCTCCAGCTCTTCTTCTATGTCTGTTGGGGAGGAGGACAGTTCCACCGTCTTACTGGCAGCGGCTGTGTGAGAAGAAAGATGTAAACTTAAGTCAGAATCATAAGCTGTTGCCATATGTTACCTGGAATTTGAAGAACTTTATTGTACGACAATTGTACATGGTACAATGTTAAACAACAACTACAGTTGTATTAGCTATATTGGCATAGTACAAAAGGAGGTATAGAACTTTTTAAGTTCAGTAAAGGGTGTTAAAACACCCTAATCATTAAAACAATACGGGCTAACAAGACTAAAATATAGTGTTACAAATTTAGTATTAAATTCAGTATATTTCGGGTCTGTTCCTGTAAATTCAAATCTACGTGTCGACGTCATTTGTTGCTTATATTTTCTGTCCCCCCTCTCTTTTGATACAATGATCCACAATACAGCGTTACCATACATCATTTTTGAAATTTTGTCTGTGAAGCTGGAACGGTTGGAAAGCAATATGGGTAAGGGATGAAGTCTGTTATCTGAGTACGAGACTGAAGTGAAGATCCTCACCGGTCCCTCGCCTGGGGCTGATGGCGGGCAGACCCGACCTCCGGACGTCCCGCTCGTTCTCCGCCTCCTGCCCGGAGGACTGGCGCAGGGAGATCTGCGTACCGAACCCGCGCCCGCGCTGGCTGTATCTGGCAGGGGAGACATGGATTAATACAACTCTTCCTTATTTCCCTCCTTTCTTTTCCTTTCTTTAGTCCCGTTCTATCTTGTAACCTCTGTTAGTTAAATCGAATTGGTAGTTTGATAGCACTGGTTACTCTCCAAGCAGATGCCTGGGCTTAGCCTTGTTTTTGACGTGTTTTAGACTCTTTTATCGGGCTTTCTTGTACTGGTGTATATTTTGAAACCAGCCAAACGTCGGGTGGCAAATGGATACTGCCCAATTTGATACTGTCTTTGCAGCCACCGAAAGATCTGCATACTTGGAGAGTAATGACTATACTTTTTTCTATACGATCCATGTGTAAAGCTATAATCTTTATGACTTTTAGCTTGTTGTAACAGAAATGTACAGAAATTGTAACTATATTGAAGAACTATATTGTGTACTAAGAGCCTCCAATCTGCCGACGCTACATGTTTACTCACTTTCCCTCTCGTATCTTCTCCAATTCCCGCTCGATTCTCTTCTTCTCCTTTGTCATAGTGGACAGCTGGTAGGTCTTCACGGCCTCCAGCCCGTGGGAACCCTGGAGAATTAACGGTTAAGTGACGGTTAGATCGAGGAGGTGAACAGAGACGGGGGGCTACACAGGTTATCTCGCACGTATGACCCGCTATTGCGGTCACGTGTCTCTGACGTCACGTTCCAAGAGTAGACGGGTCCATTCCGTGAACAAGGTTGATGGAGTCAACCGCCAATTTGGGGTAAGTCCCAATTCATTGTTGAAGTTAGTGTTGGAAGTTAAAGCTTAGTCTTTAGTTTGTAACGAGGAGGTTTAAATCAAACGTCTAAAGGGGTTGTTTGTAGGGTCCAGAAATGATGAGAAGGCATTCTTTCCTTTGTCATAAGGCTCATAAGGAGGTTTACTAGACGACAGGTGCCCATAGAAAATTTCATCCGACAAAAGAAGACATTTCTGCTTCTAATTCACCTCCAACCCGTGAAAACCCTGAAGAATTAACGTTAAAGTGACGGTTACATCGTGTATGGTCGAATTAGACGACTTAAGAAATTGTACACAGGGTCAAAAAATGATGAGAAGGCATTCTTTGCTTTGTGATAAGGCGGTTTACAGAAGACAGGTGTCCGTAGAAAATCTCAGCCGACAAAAGAAGACATTTCTGCTTCTAATTCACAATTCACTAAGATATCCTATGTGGATGAAAAGGTTTTTCTTTGCGTACTTTTCGACTTTGTTGGTTGTCCTTGCGTGTTTTATGTTTATCCCGCTCAGCTGAACTAAAGGGTACATTCCGCTCAATTTAAGTAAAGGTTTTCCCCCACTAAGCCTGAGTACAAATGTTGCTTCTGCTGTGTCTAAGCCAGCCACAGGCTAGGATTTAAGAACACACGACCGAACGGAGGATGGCCCTTTTAAAGGGACTTCAGAGTAGTAGCTGAAATTCATGCAATACAGTTTCAGGGTGGAAAAACAAGGAAATTTGTCAGCCTCCGTAGCAGGCTTATAGAACTCGGGGTTTGGTGGTCTTCGGCTGTTTTCTGATTAGCCCAGTTCAAAACGGGGGTAATTCAACCAGGCCGGCTATGTTGTCTATATGCAATCAGAAAATGGCACAAAAAGCTCCCAAAGACCCTGAAGATCCCCCTCCCTAGTGTTTGGCATGCTATGGAGGCTAGAAATTTGTCTGATATTGTCTGATACTGCCATTTTTTGTCATCCTCATGAACAGCTACCGACTACGATATATACAAAACAAGCAACCGTTTTCCGTCGGTGACATCGCATTTTTGCCTTACAAATATCAGTATGCCATACGTTAGGGTTGAATCAACTTACTACATCGAAAGAATGACCAGAAAATCGACTTTGAAAATCAAAATCCGATTTTGCCACCCTGAAATTGTATTGGATGCCTTAAACAGAGTTTAGTTAGTAACTTGTCATGTAGGGCCATGTAGGCTAACTTATCCCCGATACAGCGATAGCTAAGGTAATGCTGCCACACATTATAAACACAAATCTCTCCAAGTGGCTTTTCTATAATTCCCGATTTCCGTAATGCTTTAATTGCACTCATCTTCAATCTTCCAGCTTTTGAATTCGAAGATTAGCTCAAATGTTTCCTGAAGAAAAGAAAGTGTTAAGATTAGAACTGCTTGTCTTAGCTACCAAGCCAACATAGCCCAACACGTGCCTCCAGACGTCAGAAGCTTAGATGGGAGACAAAGACGTCTCAGGTCCTAATGTCTTGGCCTGGGGTTGGTCTTAGTCGTTTTATTCCTTAAGAAATAAGCACGTTTCTAAGCCTGTTGCCCTCGGGCAGCGAGTTACTGAGTCTAAATATAAAAGCATTACTGTCTGAATAGAAGGGGTGGGGCACCTGCCTAAATTACTGTAATTTCACTACTGGTTACTTTGTGATCTGGTACCGAAAAAATAATAGATTGGAAAACCTCACACTTTTACTAGTAGCGTTGTAACAAAAGTATATCAGTTTTTGGAAAACCAAGGACATTGTATTATGTCCTGAGGAAAACTATTAATTTATCTCACTTTATTGATGGACAAGATAATTCTGCTTAAGCTTGCCTAATCTAATGTTGTGTAAATACCACGTACGTTTGATAACCTCTATTTACTCCGTACATACACGCGTATATGTGACCAGCTGTGGAAATACGTTTGAGCCGGCAAATAAAGTTTAATCCGCGAAATTTCTGCAGAACTAAGAGAACCTGGAAGCACCTTTTGTCTCCAGACAGGGGAAGTCCTGGTCGATTAAGGGACCAGACTGTTCAAAGGCGCGCTTAATTCGGTAACCTCCAATGTCAATGTTTAAAATTCCTGCAGATATTTGGACAGATTTAGACAACTATGTGGGGTCTCCAGTACAAGCCGATAGGCTTACGCAACTTTTGCTGCTTGTTGTCGTCTTTTCCCCTTCATTGTTGGTGGATCAAGGCTTTAAATTTGATAGTTGTTGGTAGTGCACCCTTAGCTTTGAATAGATTTCATACACCGCATAACTTCTTCTTCAGTGTGCACACATACACAAACACAAGCATAAAGACAACTCCATTGCGTGTACTTCCACCTTAAGTCATTATCTATGCTTCAGCGTGCACGTATACACAAACATAAACCTTCATTGCATGTATACGGCAACCTTTGTCTCTTGCCGTTTTTTAGTGGCTCGACTTAAGCAGGCTTTGCTATTTGTCTCTAGTACATCCTTTGAATAGAATTGGTAAAGCAAATTACCTCTGTTTCAGTGTGTACATATACACACACATAAAACTTCCATTGCGTGCGTTTCCACCTGTTGAACAGAGAGGTCAAACCCCATAATCGCGGCAGAGTCCGGTAATTGTGGGCTTAGGAGGCACAGCAGTACGCACGCAAGGGCGTTCACACCACCTGATCCCAGAGATAAAGTGTTCCTGTATCCATAGCTGTTGATGGGTACCTGTCTGTGACAGTGCCGTTGAAAACATTCAGACCATGGCTAACACCGATCCAGAGGACATTGTCATACCCATGTCAGTGTTATTAGCCTTTATAGCCTTTTTTCTAGAAGAACATTATGCAACTCTTCATCATCCCTTTGTGATTTAATGAAAGAGCGGGGGATTGATTGATCGATTGAATGATTGATTGATTGATGAATAGATGGATGGATGAATGGATGGATGAAGAAAGGTTTGAATGAGTGAATGAGTGGTTGCATGGATTAATAAAGGAGTAAATGTTTGAAGGAATGAATAAACAAACGAATGAATGACGGAATGACTGAATGAATGAATGAACGAATAAATGGGCGAATGAACGAACGAATGAATGAACGAACGAATGAATGAACAAACGAATGAATGATTGATTGATTGAACGAACGAATGAACGAACGAATGAACCCGTACCTCCAGTTTGTGGTTGAGTCTCGCCTGTGAGCGCTTGTTGTACCTCCTGTTCTCCTCGCTCCTTCGGACGATGTCGGCAACAGTCGGCACCGCTCGGCGCCGGGACTGGTACGTCACACCGTTCGAACTCATCCTGCCTACGTCACCGCACACTCAGGTCAGCTGGACGGGTACAGAACAAGGAGTGTGTTGATTTTCTGAAATCTATGCTATTATCGACAGGATCGACCTGTTTATTTGCATCCATGATCTGACATCTCAGTTCAGGAGTTGTTCACTCTCTACACCTACATTGTATTTTAGTTATACGGTTCAGTTTTTGGTTGGTTATGACAATATGTACCTAATATAGTATGTTCTCATAATATTGAGGATCGTAGAAGCACACAAGACAAAACATCATTCTTTACTCCTTTGCGATTAACTAGATAGAGCAATGAATTCAACTTCTCAAAATCAAGGTTCATGATTTGAACAAAGTGATTGAGCCAGCCTCATATGCTTGAGGGAGCTACAGGCCACAAATCTCTGTACGCAAAAAAAAAAAAAAAACCAAACACTTCTCAATAAAGGTAGGGGTCGCCCGGTATGCTTGGCTAAATTGGAGAAATTACGTACACCTATACATTCTTCCCGTCACTGAATGACCAAAATGTATGACATCGTCTGTTTATCTTGTAACAGCGCTCGTACCACTTGAACTGGCACATAACCATGACCGTGAGAACAAAGTAGGTTTTACTGGGAATAACTGCACACCGACACTTATACATTCTCCCTGTCACTGAATGACCAAAATGTATGACATCATCTATTTAACTTAACTTAATTTAACACTGCTAGTTATAGTACCACTTGAACTTTCACAGTAATCATGACCGTGAGATTAAAGTCAGTTTTACTAGGAATAACTGCACACCGACAGACCAATAAATTGATCTATCAAAATCACATGACAGGCGAACCATTGTTTTCGCCAGCTTCCGTCTCAAAGTCTAGACAGCACAATATAATAGTCTCCACCAGACTTCTTTTGCAGGCTGAATAAATCGTAGAAATCGGCCTAAAATGGGTTTTAATTGGCGAGAGAAGGTAGCCGGCCATCGACGATCAAATTGGCCTGTTTTGATCGTCGATGGCCGGCTACCTTCTCTCGATTTCCACGATTTATTCAGCCTGCAAAAGACGTCTGGTGGAGACCAACAATACAATAATTGGATGACAAACACAGGTCATCAAACTTATTGGGAAAAGGTACACTTCGATTAAGGTGAAGGTAGACGGCGATGTGGTCGTAGAAAAAAACGGAGGACCCAAAACCTACCGCTTCTTTAAGTTACCAAAAGCTATCTGCCACCCAAAAATCATGGCATAGAATACGAGATATATAAACCACAAGTTCTACTGCAGTACCAAGGAAAGCCGCCAGGGAGTCAAAAATCTACTTGTTTCTTTGATAAGTGAAGACCTAAGCACATACCAAGTTTCATGACAATTCATTCAAAGCCTCTTAAGTTATCGTGCTAAACCACATGCAAACACACAAACGCCACCCAAAACATAACAGTAGGTGCATATCGTACATGACCGGGACTTAACCTACCAAAAAGACTCAAGAACAACATTTGTAACATTACCTTGCAACAAAAAGAGTTGTAGCATTTTCTAAGATTATCTTGCAACTATCAGAGATGTAACATTTGTAAGATTACCTTGCCACAGTCAGAGCTGAAACATGTCGATCGACAGAGAGCTGGCCTGTTCTCATGTACAAGACGGAAACTACTACAACAGCCGCTGTGGCTATCTAAGAAATCACTAATATACCCTTGTGATGACCCCTATAATTATGCAGTTGAACGGCGCCCATTATGATTGGCGACCACTTAACAGGTAACCAATTATACAGGAGTATCATGGCGCCCCCACGCCCAAATGGGAGGGGCTGATGACTAATTATAATCAATCAATCGTTTAGGACTGACGAGGTGACATAAATAACATTTTGCATGACATTTGCCACCGTTTTGTACACGGATTTTTGTACAAATGCGGTAGTTGCAGATTGGACCCTCTATGGCCGGTCAACTCCCCTGCGAGTTACATTCTTTTTTTAGGCCGATTTCTACTATTTATTCAGCCTGCAAAGGAGTCTGGTGGAGACTACACGTCTAAAGGCTTTCAAAAAGAAGAGCTGATGTTAGCAAAATGTACAACGACGGAAAATGTATCAAGCATCAAAAGGCATACATGCGGTACGATAATGTACTACTAGACTATATTCATTGGAAAAAACGTATTGCATGGCAGAATTTTTGTTGGCTTCTTTCAACGAGTGTTTGCCTGCACGTTCTTGGTACATGTACTTAGCATTGCGAACTTTATGATGTACTAAACTCACTATGGATAAATCAATCAGTGAAACAACTTGAAGCTTTCACGTTTGCCATTTACTGCTATGAAGCACTTATTATTTGATACGTTTGATATCTTGCGCGTGTGCAAATCCACACGTACACACACAGAGTGCCCAATCGTGTAATGTAAAAATAATGGACCTTAGCTACAAGCTCGAAGGTCACTCGGTCGCCATTAGCGCCCTGGACACTTATCCTCCGTAGCAGGCTTATAGAACTGGGGGTTTGGTAGTCTTCAGCTGTTTTCTGATTAATCCAGTTCTAAAAAAACGGGGGTAACTCAACCAGGCCGGCTATGTTGTCTATATGCATTCAGGAAATAGCACATAAAAGTTCCCAAAGACCCCGAAGACCCCAAAACCCCCAGTTTTTGGCATGCTATGGAGGCTAGTACCGACACACAGTGTCCTAGAGTACTCTCCAAGCAGAGGTTGTGCATGGGGGAATGATCTTTTTTTTTTTAATCGCTACCCCACCGGCGACCTTCTCTGGCCAATGGATACTATCTTGCCACCGAAAGGGATCTGCTTGGAGATTAGGCAAATGGATACTGCCTGGCCAATTTGATACTGTCTTTTGGCCACCGAGGAATCTCCTTGGAGATAACCCAATCGTGTAATGTAGAAATAATGGACCTTTGGTACAAGCTCGGAGGTCACTCGGTCGCCATTAGCGCCCAGGACGCTCTGGGTTTCGTCACGTTCTAGTTTACCTTTCTTCAAACATTAACCAAAAATCAGCGGCGCCGCTTTGTTACCTGTACTGATTGATCACCTGTACAGGTGTACCTGACGCACAGGTGCAGGTGAGGAAAGGTGAGTTCGCGCGTGATAAATGAAAAGCGTTCCGGACTCGACGTTCTAATCAGTAGTATGGTTGGGCGGGGGCAAAACAGGATAAAGAGATTATCTAGTAGCGTAGCCTCTACCAGGCGTCGGGAGGAGATTGGAAAGAGTAGAAATATAGAGAGACAACATTCCATGGGAGTTGGTCTGGCAAATTGTACTCTCTAGCGGATCAACTCCCCCGGAATGTTATCTCTCTATTTGGCAAATTTCTACTCTTTCCAGCTGCCTTCCGAAGCCTGGTAGAGGCTAGGGGCGGTGGCAAAACAGGATAAAGAGATTATCTGATAGTGGACTACAAGGCAAATAAAGGTGTTACGTTTCTTTTTTATTCCAACATCTTTTTTTACAAGACATGGCGACGGCACACTCAAGTTTTTTCAACTTATTTTCATGCCGCTACCAACACAGACAAACGCATGAACAGACATACTCATTTTCTCCTGAATAAAGTGAGGAAATTCGTAAAAAATGCCTTTCCCAAGGGCACTAGATCGGTAGGATGGCAGGGTTCGAACCCGGGACCTCTTGGTTCCGAGGCGAACACTCTATCGTTACTCCTCACCACCCCATATAAATAAAGGTGGTTAAGATACGACAAACAAGACGTATATTTTTGACAAAGAAAAGACAAGACACTTTTACTGCAATACGAACCAGAACCAGTCATTGTTGCCCTGAAGAAGGTCAAGTCAAGGTGACAGGCGGACACCCAAACGTCGGATGTGAAAACCCACTGAACCAAAGAACCTCCTTATACAGTCACTTACCAACCTGATGATGTTATTCACGGAAAGAAGGACATAGTTCAACAGAAAGGACGGTCTCGAGTGACAAAACATTACCTGTACGGCTAATAGCCTTTAAAGGGCTCTGTATAGAGGCAGTACAATGTCGTGCAAGTATTTATACAAGATTTAACAGAGAAAAGAGCAGCTAATTTATATCGGGCGCACTCGGTAGTGGTAGCTGGGATCGTGTAGGGTTCGTGTGGAATGACGTAAAATATTGTCTGTTGGGCGTAGGCCACACCAAGTAAATTTTATGGATGACGTCCACGCGCGCATTGATTTTGGCCTACATGTATTCCTGCTTGTAACTATGACCAACGAATCATTGTAAGTTTAGCTGGTTTTTTTCCACGGTTTTCGTTGGATTTTTTTGGTCCCCGTTGTATCAGAATTTTGGCTGTTGCAGATCTCTAGGCGATATCTTTTCCGACATAACATTTGGAAACTACAGACGGGATGTTAACCTTACATACGCGAATACGACCTTATGTGAGACGCTCTGCCGAAGTTCTATGCACAATTCAGTACGTGTTGCAGTAGGTTAGGTTCTGCCGGCAGGCAAGCAGAGGCTGGGGGGGTGGTGGTCGCGGAATAGAGTCACGACCTTACGGACAACAGGAAGTGACGTCTGTGTGTGACGTCAGTCAAAAACAACAAGCCATGGATGATGACGTACAAGTCATGACAAAAATTAACTCCAAATTTATCAGAAAAATAGATGCAAGATAGACGTTTAAAGATGAGAGAAGTTGTTGCAGTGAAAAAACAGGACAGACCAGTGCACATGCCATACTCTCGAAACAGAGGTTTGGATGTTGCCTATTTTTGGCGTGTTTTAGGCTTTTTTTAATATCGGGCTTTCTTTTGTTATTTGCACTGGTATCTTTTGTACGCCTTTACGTTGGATTGGCGTAAAAAAAGATACCAGTGCACAAAAGAAAGCCCAATAAAAAAGCCTAAAAACACGTTAAACACGCCAAAACCCAAACCTCTGCTTGGAGAGTACACATGCCATTCAACTCTGATACGCCTCCAACACAGCGTAACACACACACGCCACACACACGTGCACATGTCGACCGTGGGTGGTACAATACCCACAATAAGGAAGCTTTCAAAGATTTTACTGCTCTTGACTTTGTGGCATGTTTCCTTTTATATTTCCGTGTTTTAGCTGTCACAGTAAGAGGAACTATAAATTAAAATCTACCTTTGTAAGCTAGCTGTATGGAAAATTCCTGTTCGTGTCCAGTAAGAAAGCTTGCAAGACCTCATTGTTGTTGACTTTGTGGCATGTTTCCCTTTATATTTCCGTGTTGATAAGAGGAACTTTAAATGAAAAACTGTCTTTGTAAAGCTGTATGGAAAATTCCCGTTCAAGTCCCACAGGAAGCTTGAAAGTTTTTACTGTAACAGTTGTTGACTTTGTGGCACGTTTTGCTTTATATTTCCGTGTTTTACCTGTCGCAGCAAGAGGAACTGTAAATAAAAATATGCCTTTCAAAGTTGTCTGTGAAATTTCTGATTGTGTAAGTCCAATAAGGAAGCTTTCAAAATTTCATTGTTCTTGACTTTGTGGCATGTTTCACTTTATATTTACGTGTTTTTACTGTCGCAATATAATAAAAGGAGCTGTAAATGAAAATCTGTCTTTGAAAGTTTTCTTTGAAATTCCTTTCCAAGTCCAATAACTGAATAAGAAAGTCAACAGCATGTTTCACTGCTGTTGACTTTGTGGCATGTTCCACTTAGAATTTCCGCGTTATAACTGTCGCTATAAGAGGAACTACAAGTTAAAGTCAACATCGTAACCTGTGTGGGAAACTCCCGTTCGCGTCCGGACACTTTTTCAGAGGCGGAGCTCGTTTGTTTGTGTGTTAACGTTACATGTCATGTCCTTCCGTGGACTCTTCTTTGTTTTGAAAACTTCCGACCATTTCTGGACCATAACATGCCGTGTTAATCTCCAAGCAGATCCTAGGGTGGCAAAAGACAGGTAAAAATTGTCCAGGCAGTATCCATTCGCCAGAGAGGGTCCAATATACTCTCCAAGCAGAGGTTGATGGGGAAAGATCGTTACCTTTCTATACATGTCCCTGTTTTTTTTGGCACTACCCCAAACTCATACACATACACAGAAAGGTAACAATCTTCCCTCTCCTTGGAGAGTAGGTCCAATACCTTTGGGTGGCGTATTGGACCCTCTCTGGCCAATGTATATATACTCGGCCTGGCCAATTTGATACTGTCTTTTGCCACCCTAGGATCTGCTTGGAGATCAACATCGTGAATTGTTCGTCGTTTCCTCCGCGAGTCCCCGGCAACGTGACATGACTCAGAGACGGTTTACCAGTTGTGTCCCGTCTTCTGTACCGGGACCGGGTTAACTTAAATCCGTGTTTGTCCAAACTCAGCTGACCGAATCTCCCGGCAAATACTGTAGTCTCTACCAGACTCTCCAAGCAGAGGTTGTGTGGAAATTATCGTTAGCTTTCTATATATGGCCGTTTTTTTTCGCTACCCCCACCAACCGTCGGTGGCCGGCGACCTTCTCTGGCTAATGGATACTGTCTTGCCACCGAAAGAGATCTGCTTGGAGATCAAATGTAGTCTCCACCAGACTCTTTTGCAGGCTGAATAAATAGTAGAGATCCGCCTAAAACAATCAATGTAGCTGGCCTGTATGCAGGCAAACTGGGCCCTCTCTGGCCGGCCAACTCCTCCGGCCAGCTACATTATTTTTTGGCCGATTTCTACTATTTATTCTGCCTGCAAAGGAGTCTGGTGGAGACTACAAAACTAATACTCCTCTCCAAGCAGAGATTTAGGCTTTAGCTTTTTTCGGACGGGTTTTATGCGTATTTATCGGACTACTATCCTTTTTTGTACTGATATCCTTTTTTTTCGCCAGCCGAAATTCGGGTGCCAAATTGAAAACGTCTTGTCAATTTGATACTGTCTTGACCTAGCCACCAAAAGATCTGCTTGGACAGTAGGCAAATACTAGCCAGACTACCGGACCAACTCCCCTGGCATGCTATCTCTCTATTTGGCCGATTTCTACTCTTTCCTAACGCCTCCCGAAGCCTGGTAGAGGCTAGGCAAAACACGCCGTTCTTTTCTAATTTCGCACGTCCTTTCCCAGATACTAACTTACCTTTCTCTCTGGTGGGAAGACAAGACGAGACAAGATGAAGAGAAAACAAGACAGCTACACAGGCTCTAGACCTGAAAATCCCTGTTAGTAATGTTACTATGGTTAGAGATTGACTCAAACAACCGCGATGTTTTCTAAGAAAACAGGATGTACCTTATTGCAACAGGTAGTGAAATGTGAACGCGTCTTCCCATGGTTAATTCAATATCTGGGAAGCTCTCCAAAACATTCCGCGAATACCCGAATTCTAGTTCTAGTTTTCTAGTGATTTATATTTCACCTTTCTGTTGTATTATGAATACGTGGCTTATATATGTCTTTATTAGTTCTTGAATTGTGTCCTTTTTTTCTGTTTGTGTTATGTATCATTTTGTGAAATGCAATGAAAATTTTTTTCAAAAATACCAAAATTGCGCAGTTTTGCTAAATAAGCTGTACATGTATGCGAGGAGGTTCAATATTTAGGTCCTGCTCCTTGCTATATGGTATGAATTATGAAATTGGCTGAACTGGAAGAATTTGACATTGAAAAGTAATATCCGTAAAATTTATCCGGAACAACACCCTTCGCAAATATGTTATAAAGGAAATAAGCTATATCACTTTCGTATTCAACCAGGAAAGCTTACAGAAAGTGACTTTTGGTCTCACCACATTTTTTCAGGTGTTAAAAAAAGTAGTCGACTAATGCCGTGTTTTTATTATAGGGAGTATTACAATAGGATATGATAAGTGCGGTGGATTCAAATGTAGATCCATAATCGCCCAGAGACCGCCCCAAGTCCCAAATGGCGACACCTGTTTTCTCAACAATTATCATATATTAGGCTGTGTCTATACGGAATCACCCAAACCGCGATTCGGGTAACTCACATTCCTCACATCTGGTCCACGTGCCACACACACCTGCGAAACCGTGTCCGAACATAATGCGCTTGAGCTACATTTATTGCTGTTTGATGATAACACGCAAGGCGGCGTGTTATTAATGTCAGAGGTCAACGACCTGCTTGCTGATGCCCCCCTCCCAGCGTATCTCGGCCGAATGCCGACGTGGTCCCGCCAGAGGCGGTGAAGCTCGCCCTAGAACGGACACATTATTTTACCATTACTGCTCTTTAAGTTGCTGCCACGTAAAAGTTGGTATTGCATATAAAAAAAGAAATATCACTCCGTAATCCATGACCAGACAAAGTCACATTGAAATCACATTGCGTTCAGACGCAAATCGCGATGCGGGGAAACCGATTCGAAACCACCTCTAGAAGTGGCTTGGGATCGAGGCGCTTTCAATGTGATTTCGGAGCGTTCAGATGGAGCCACTTGAAACCGGCTTCGGGGTAAACCACATGTAAACCGCCTTGGGTGATTCCGTTTAGACACGGCCTTAGCCTCCGTAGCACTAGCAGGATTATAGAACTGGGGGTTTGGTGGTCTTCGGCTGTTTTCTGATTAGCCCAGTTCTAAAAACGGGGGTAATTCAACCAGACCGGCTAAGTTGTCTATATGTAATTGGAAAACAGAACATAAAAGATCCCAAAGACCCTGAAGACCCCCCAAACCCCCCAGTTTTTGGCATGCTATTGAGGCTAATGTATTACCCAGGGCGACTCAAGTACTGTACACACACCGTGGTAATGTAATTGGTGCACACATGTCTGACCACATGTACTGCAGTTGACCGGTTTTGGGATCGTAAAAGTTTCAGCCATGGCTTTTACAGAATTGACCATCGACAAGAATTTACTCAAACCTTTTCCGTCACAGCTGAAAACCACCCAAGACTGTCCCAAAAATGTAGCCTCTATCAGGCTTCAGAGGCGGCTGGAAAGAGAATAAATTGGCCGAAATAGAGAGATAACATGCCAGTTTCAGAACGGCAAACTATATACCTCCAGCGGACCAACTCCCCCGGCATGTTGTCTGTCTATTTGACCAATTTCGACTCTTTCCAGTCGCCTTTTAAACCTGGTAGATGCTGCCAAGATTAAAAAAGCCCCTATTTGCTGTTCTCAAGCTACGACGAACGCAATTTGTGGTTGAAGATGCAATCTCGACGTTAACTTATTTCCGTTTTTTTTTCAATCAGTGACAAAAACGTAGCCTCTACCAGGCTTGGGGAGGCGGCTGGAAAGAGTAGGGGTGCGACAAAATGTTCTCTCAACGGACAAACTCCCTTGGCATGCTTATAGCCGATTTCTACTCTTTCCAGCCGCCTCCCGAAGCCTGGTAGAGGCTAACAAAAACGTCCCTAGCAATGTTTTGACCAAAGAGTACAGACAATCAGGCATATTTCCATCGCGTATACCTCGTCTGTGAAACATCAACGGCCGTAACTTAATTCCGAGTGACAAAACATCGCCTGTGTCATGTGTGCGCGACCTCTGTTCACACAAAATACGTTCCCACCCACATTCTCATTCAACAATTCTCTTTCAGCTGTTTTCCAATACTGTAGCGTTCCACATATCACAGGTAGTCTGCTTAGAACTGTAGTTCTATACGATTAGCCTCCGTAGCAGGCTTATAGAACTGGGAGTTTGGTGGTCTTCGGCTGTTTTCTGATTAGCCAAGTTGTTAAAAAACGGGGGTAATTCAACCAGGCCGGCTATGCTGTCTACATGCAATCAGAATATAGCACATAAAAGCTCCCAAAGACCCTGAAGACCCCCCCCCCAAAAAAAAAGCCAGTTTTTGGCATGCTATGGAGGCTAATATATGATGAGCAACGACCGAATGTCGTCTAAATACATGTATAGAAAGTCTGAATAGCTTACCAGCATTAGGGTGATGTTTTAAACCGAACGCAGTCAGTCCACACTAGTTGCCGACCCTAGGCCCTGTACGTTCTGTTGTGGAGTGAGCAAAGACTACATCACATGTACCGAGTGCCGTCTCGCCCCTTCGAATTCACTCACTCCGCAAATAGAGACGCCACAACTCCGAACTCCCGCAGATTTTACCGTCGAAAATCAATGATATCCACTGACAAAGCCTGTATGTACGTCTGCTGTGATTTCTTGGTAAATCTGGCCACCGTGTTTTTTAATCCCGATCCAGAGCGGGTGCGCCCGTACTCGGTGAATGGGCACGTTGTTGTGCGGCCCGCTCGCTATACACATAGTAACCGATTAACTTCTTTTCTTATCCAAATCAAAAGGGTGGGCAGGCCTGCATGGCCAACTGATGTAAACAACATGATACTCGTCACTACGATATAAAATTGTCACGGCATATCATGGACACAACAGTAAGGACTTATCATGTGTTTATGAAATGCCCAGGTAAGGAAATTGTCATTATTTTTTCGTGCAACAGGCCTAAGTTTGCGACAGTAAGTTTAGGACATTCTTAAAACAGTCTTGGTTATGCTTGCGTTGGTTGTCTTGTAGTTGTAGCGAAAAAGTTATGGTAGATCTTTGCCGACACTCGGGCCTGCCATAGCCTCCAAAAAATCATACAACAACAACAACAAAAATCCGAATGTAACTTCGCCTGTGTTCTTAAAAATGGGGAAACAAAGTTCACGTAGCCGTTTGTTTTTGGTTGTTTTCCTATATGGTTAACGTTGTGACAGGTGTCACAACTTGGCGCGCGCCTCCTAGCGCTCGAAAAATACAACTACAGGCAGGCAGCAATTAGGTTCAGTCAATAAAAAAGTGTTTTCCGACGTAACAGAGTCGTTAATTACAGTAAAAAGACGGCGATATTTTCTTTGCGGCGGAGACGCGGTCACGCATCTATGCACGATTTACAGGCCAACAGTTCACTGTCAAGCAAGTGGAACATGTTACGGTACAGGGTTTCAGGATAATATGTGTACTTTTCTTTCACTCTGCGCTCTCTTCGAGAGGTGGCGCCCATTCAAAACACGGTCCTTTCTCTCTCGTTGACAGTTGGAAAGGTTTTTTACGCCCGGTAAGCGACCAACAAGGGTGCAGCATATTGTTGTACGCGCGTTTGGTACATTAGCTAGTGTTGTACAATTGTGTTAGGTAGTCAGAATAACATATTAGCTATATGGGTCACATAACCGGAAACGAAAAAAGGCGGTCCATTGCACGTGTGCATATTATTAAAGGAGGAATGAGGGAGCGAAAGAAGGCAAAACAGATGAAAAACTGAAGTTAAGATGAAAGAGAGACAAGGAGAAGTAATTACTAGTATTAGAGAGATTAAAACACAACAAAAAGAACTGAAGTTAACAACAAACTTAAAAGCTACATAGAGAAAATTGCCGATTCTACCAGATCAGAGTCTAGCCTCCGTAGCAGGCTTATAGAACTGGGGGTTTGGTGGTCTTCGGCTGTTTTCTGATAAAACGGGGGTAATTCAACCAGGCCGACTATGTTGTCTATATGCAATCAGAAAATAGCACATAAAAGCTCCCAAAGACCCTGAAGACCCCCAAACCCCCAGTTTTTGGCATGCTATGGAGGCTAATCAGTCTCTACCCTGACATAAAGATATAGTGTCACTGGTATGTATGTGTGTGTGTGTATGTTTGTAGTTGACCTTACGAAAGCCGTTGTACGTTTTTGTTGTGTCAATAAAGCTTCTATGTTAAGTTCTATAAATAAGCTGAATCCCTCCAGGCGACCGCCCCATGGACGTGCGACTTCGCCATATTTCACTGCACTGTGTCATGTTTCATAGGCATAAGCATGCCTAGGCACGGCCGTATACTTTCCAGTAAGGTACTATGGAGAGGGCATGTGTTCAAACGGACTGTTCAGATAATTGTTTACAGCACCAAGTGATTTTAGGACAGTAAAACGGGATATTATATAAGTCAATTTTCTTGGCATTGTTTAAACGTGGTAAGTTGAATCAACCCTATCCCATAGCATACTGAATCTCCGGGGCAAAAATTTGATGTGGCTGCATGACGGAAAACATGTCCTACTCGCAGGCTATCTATTGGTGGTACCAAAAGATAAAGGGATTCCTCACGTAGCTTGTTTTTGGGGCTATTTCAACGCTTCAAGTACGGAAATGTCAATATTAGACAGAGTTTTGCTAGCATCCCATTTTAGAAGGTTGTCTTTTTTTTATATCAGGAAGACCGTTTGAAACAAAAACTGAAACACTAAACAAAGTTTGTCTCCCAACATCTGCTTGTAGATTTCGCTCTCTGCAGCCAGCATACCTTACTTTATTGACAGAACAGTGCCACAGACAGTGTTTCCCAGGGACGAAATGGACTTATTCGTTAATTTGGTAAATTCCGTTTCCTGCGCTCTCACGACACTTAACGTATTCCGAACCAAAGTCTGGTATCCAGGGCGACTATTGTTCTACTTTCTATGCCTGTAGGATTTTAAAGGCATCCAAATTTCAGAGCAGCAAAACTGGAAATATCCTGAATAAGGCAATCTTTGTGATATTGACACATACTGCTTCACATTAGCACGTTTCAATCAGTATTTCATACTTCAGGCATTTAAAACTGCAGAAACAGCCCCCAAGATGAGTCTTTTATTTTCGGGGAGGTACCCTAAAAATCAGCCAAGGGCCCTTCCAGTAACTATTTTCCGTCAGAATTTTGGGTATTTTTGCTCCATGGGAGTCAATATATATTGGGACAGTGTGGTTTCGGCTTAGTATGTAACGTTACATGTAGATAAGAGACTAGAATATTGACTTTGAAAAATCGGGCTTCCATGCCCTAAAAACTGCACTAGATGCCTTTAAATATTCAGACAGGACGTCGAAGTAACAACCTGTTCACGTTAATGTCTCATTCTTAGCAGGAAAATACAAAATTTGAGAAGTATATTTTTAGAAATATAAATGGATTACAAACCTGGCGACCCCAAACCACGGAGACTGTTGTAGTTTCTATGCCTGTCGGATTTTGAATATTCATACAGGAAGTCGAAGTAACAAACCTGTTAACGTTAATGTCTAATTCTTAGCAGAAAAAATATTGACAATTTAAAGAATTCGCATGCAATGTTACCAGATGACATATTTCAATAGTCAAGCCTGATTTTTTTACCACCATGTAACTTAGATGTAATTTTAGGGTAGTTGGGGGTGTATTCTACACACACACACACACACACACACACACACACACACACACACACACACACACACACACACACACATACGCACACACACACACACACACACAAACAGTCCTTACTCACTAATCCAGCCAAATTTCTTTCCTAACAATAGATATATACATCATTTATATAAAATTTAAGAAATATAAGTTATATTGAGAAATAAAAATGGAATGCAAACCTGGCTGCTCCGAACCAAAGTCTAGTCTGGTAGCCACGGAGACTATTGTTGTTACTTTCTATGCCTGTCGGATTTTGAATATTCAGACAGGAGGTCGGAATTAAGAACGATCGCTACTTGCTCAAGTAATTTTTGCCCAGACAAAATTCTTATTCAGAAACAAACGATTTAGTGTCTCATTCATTCAGCAGAAATGACATGACTATTCAGAGAATATTCAGAGAATGCTACAAGATATATAAGTAATTTCTAAGTCAAGATATGCTAGTTGCCACCAAGTCAAAACTATTTTAGGGGGAGGGGGTAACGTTACATGTACACACACAAACAACCCTCTATCCGACCGCATTTCTTTCCTATTCCAACTATTTTAAATGTCCAAGTCAACGTAAGTCTTCGATAGATCCATAATCATGTAACATACACGCCAAATTCTACCCGTAACACACCGGAAACCATGGTGACATCGCCCGATTGCAAATCCTTGCTTCGTGACTGTACGAGCCAACCTTCTAGCCTCCGTAGCAGGCTTATAGAACTGGGGGTTTGGTGGTCTTCGGCTGTTTTCTGATTAGCCCAGTTCTAAAAAACGGGGGTAATTCAACCAGGCCGGCTATGTTGTCTATATGCAATCAGAAAATAGCGCATAAAAGATCCAAAAGACCCTGAAGACCCCCCAGTTTTTGGCATTCCATGGAGGCTACCAACCCTCGTCCTAGCTTGAACCCGACCCACATTCACCAACCCCATTCACAACATGTGTGTCTGTACTAGCCTCTATAGCATGCCAAAACTGGGGGTTTGGGGGTCTTCAGGGTCTTTGGGAGCTTTTATGTGCTATTTTCTGATTGCATATAGACAAGATAGCCGGCCTGGTTGAATTACCCCGTTTTTAGAACAGGGCTAATCAGAAAACAGCCGAAGACCACCAAACCCCCAGTTCTATAAGCCTGCCACGGAGGCTACATGTATGTCTGAACAATGTACTTACAGATCCGCCAGCCTTCCACACTGAACCTGCCACCAGAGGAATACAAAATCTTCTGAGAGAGTCTACAGAATAAAGACTTGGGGGAAAATTCAAAGAGGAAGCGGAGATATTTTGGGGATGACACAG
Source organism: Branchiostoma belcheri (assembly GCF_001625305.1). Taxonomy (NCBI): domain Eukaryota; kingdom Metazoa; phylum Chordata; class Leptocardii; order Amphioxiformes; family Branchiostomatidae; genus Branchiostoma; species Branchiostoma belcheri. The sequence goes on from NW_017804353.1 coordinate 1,009,584, forward strand.
CAAAGGAAGTGCGAAGATCCACTGCTAAACCTGTTGACACAACACTCACATGTTTACGGAAGTATTCCAAAAACTATGAGGAAAGCACCCTATAGGTGAATAGACAATCACACAGGCGTACAAGGCAGACTAGACATTGAAATGTTGACAAAAGTCTAAAACTTGAAGCTATTCAATTCATAGACAGCTTCGTAAAATTGCTACATATAATCAGAGCAGACTGAACTAGACGGATAAAATTACATTTGCAGACCAGAGATGCTACATTCAAATACTCTCCAAGCAGAGGTTTGGGTTTTGGCTTATTTTTGGCGTGTTTTTAGGCTTTTTTATCGGGGTTTCTTTTTTGCACTGGAATCTTTTGTTGGGTTTGTGTAGAAAAAAAAAGATGCCAGTGCAAAAAGAAAACCCAATAAAAAGCCTAAAAACACGCCAAAAATAAGCCAAAACCCAAACCTCTGCTTGGAGAGTAACATTCAAACTCTGGTAACATTAGATCTATAACGTTATAACGTTATAGGTCATTTATAGAACATTTGAGAAAAATATATAAATGGAATTCAAACCTGTTCATAATAAACGTCCCCTAGAGCTTTCAGATCGTCTCGGACTGTTAATACAGTCTGGATAAGAAATAGATCCTGCTTTTCTGACACACTCCGAAGACAAACATTTCCTATTCAGTTTTCACGGTCACGTTTCAACCCAACATTCGAATTCAGGCGAGTGGGGACTGTTCGTTATGTATGGTCGTCAGGGTATATGTAGCTATGTGTTTAATATTATTGTACGTGTAAGGAATGCAATGAGCAGAATTGTTGTTTTCGTGTTCACTAACTTTATTCAAACATACATCAATTTCATACGCCAACAACACAGACTTGGAATCTGCCAAGCAAAATACATACATTACAATTACAAGTTAATCATACAACAGCATGTCAGACCTTTGGTTACATACACCCTTCTTTTCCAACAATAATGAGTCAGAACATTGGACGAAAGAACTTATCGTGAAACATGGCTATGTCAGGTACAGGTGCATAATTATGTTTACCGAAGGAAAACATTGTTTTTGCTACGTTTCAGCTTCTTCTTCTGTTTCAAACACTGACCTCTGGTGTGGCTAATGACCTGATTTGTTGACGTCTGTCACCATGGTAACTGGTGTTGGGTTACAAAATGTTGCAATTTTATCAGTAGGAGGGATTTAGACTCCTGTCTGACCATATATGTGAATGTGCTTGAGTAAAAATTAACAGAGCAGACCATATGCGAAGGTAAACATTATTATGCATTTGCTTTGCAAATGTTACTTTTCTAATTACACAATTGAAGTTAAACAACTATTTTCTGCTATCCTGTGTAACTTAATACAAACAAAATAAATGCCTCGATTCACAAGCCCTAAAAAGTATTGCCTTGCAATATTGTATAATAACAATTAAATGAGAAAATATGCTGTTTTCAGCCACGTGACTGCAACACGTAAAAATATTTTGTACATGTAAACATAAATACAGTCATACCATTTTGTGACAATAAGTTACACCCACACAAATTTGTTGGTCTGTCTCTTTCAGGTTCAGCCAATCAGCACTGAGTGTATGACGTCACGGGAAAACACCATATACGGTCCTAGTAATACTAGAGTTGACAATCATTACTTTTTATGTGAAACTAATGGAATGGATTTTCACTTTTTACCATCCCAGGGCTCGAAATTCATTTTTGGAAAAAGGTGCACTGGTGCACCCAACCTAAAAAATTAGGTGCACAAAATATATTTTTTTTGTGCAATATACACAATAAAACCTTATTACAGATCTTACTGATCCTCTTCTAAGCTTGAATATGAAATCTTTCAGAACTACTACAACAAAGATTTTTTTCTGACAGATTCCAAGAATATCCTGTATAGTATTATACATTTAGTTTGTAAAATATACGTACAAAAATATTTGGGTGCACCCTCAGAAATAAATTGGTGCACAGCTCCAAATTTGGGTACACTAAGGTGCACATGCACCCAAACCTGCCATCCCTGCCATGGTTGTGGTGCAGCGCTATTTTGTTGATGATAGGTACTCGTACTCGTTTGAGAGTTACTTTTTGAATATAAAGATAGCGCTAGCCCCACAGTCTTTCAAGTCGTTGGTTGGCTTTTCTAGAGCGGGACATCCTTTTTCTGTCATCCCAAAGTACGAGTAACTTTTTGTCGTTCGCCGTTCTTGTTCAATGGGGCAAGTAGGGAGGTACGTATTGTACAACGGAACATCCGTTAATTTTGCGGGGCTGGTGCATTTCAGGACATCTTCAAAGAATGCCAAGAAAAGGGGACCTTTTTTGAAATCGGCTGTACACTTGCCTGGCCAGCATTGGCGGAACTCTTTCGCCATTGCCACCAGCCAAGCTATGCGGCAGTCACAGTGAATAGGGTTACCGTGGATAAACACTCGTAGCAACGTCCGAAAATAATTTAACAACGTGCTTCCTTTCGGCTCAACACTCTCAGAGATCCCCAAATCAGAACCCGAGAACGTAGTCAGCTTGTTGAAGGCTACATTCACAGAACCGAGGTACTTCAACCCATGGCGCATGGCTATATCAACCCTGACAACAGTTAACTGGTTATGTGACAAGTCTAGATTGGCTAACCGCTTCATGTACTTTAAAGACTCCCACGGAAATTCTGTGAGGAGGTTGTAGCTTAGATTTAAGTTGCTGACTTGTGGAAAGTCGGACAGGTTGCCGATTTCTCGGATGCGATTTTGCGGCAGATAGATCTTGTAGATAAAGGGTCGTGGGTGGGTGGGTAGACTGGTGATGTTGGATTTGGGACAGATTATGTCGAAAGTGAGGAATTTTTCCACGTAACACTCAACAGGAAACGTGTCATTGACGATTCCTGCACTTGTTGTGATCACCATCGTAAAAGCGAAACACACCAAATATTTCAAAATCATGGCGAGCTCTTAGAATTTTACCTTTTCGATCTCAGAATTGCGATTTTTATATTAAGATAACGTTGCTAGGGGTCCGCAAGTTCTGTTACTGTAGATAATCCCCAATGTATTCAAATGACAGTCAATTCTTTTACAGCGAAAGGCCCTTAAAATACTCGCTAGCTATAGTGAGCTAGTGCAGAAAACTGTCACGGTCACGGTTTCCGGCCCGCCTGGTTTGGTCTCCTTCAGCTGATGATGGCCAATATGTACTCCTACACGGAGCTCCGATTCTACAGTAACATATACAGTACATGTATACATGCAATACAAGTGTGCTAAAGAACACTAAAAGTCTTCCCAAGACGGTGGATTCATCATGAAAACTCGTAACTATTACTAAACAACAAGCCACCATAAAAACGACAATGTAGTATATGGGATGAGACTGTATACTAACTAGCACAGTCTTCAGTGGCTAACACTAACCCAGCTTCTTGTGCACTAGTGACCTATATCTACAATACAAGGCTGATTACAAGTCAGTATATACTTACATTTTGTCCTTAGACATTGAGATAGATTCTATATATTGCGATAAATATAATTATAACATTTAGTTTAAAATGATACAAGCATCTTCTATGAGTTCTGGACTACTTGACAGTTTTCTTCAGAGCAATAATGTAAATGTCAACACAATGTACCCTATATTTATACCCTATGGCTATAACCTTAAACTCTTCAAGTCTAAGGTCAACAAACATTTGTCCTCACTGGCTGTTCTGTAACTCAAAACATGTTAAGTGGCTCCCATGAGCCTTGTTTTGTGGTGACCGATGAAGTAAATAAAAAAAAATAGTTACCGTAGTTCCTACCTCAGTTAGGACGGTTACAATCTAGGTTCCCCTTGTCCGCAGTTCCAGGTCTTGCTTATTGCCTGTGGACTGTCTGAAGCGCAGCCCGGAATGCAGTGCCGCAGACTAATTAAGCGGTACATGTGACAGGCAGGAAGCCCACGCGAAGAGTCACTTCCGTATTCATTATGTACATGAAAATGTAGGTGTTATTATGGTACAAGCAATTAGCCTTCGGGCATGATTTTGCAAATAAAGTTTCAAATTAATTATTGGTCTCTCTCTCTCTCTCTCTCTGTGTATGTGTGTGTGTGTGTGCGTGCGTGTGTGTATGTGTGTGTGTGCGCGTGCGTGTGTGTGTTTGTATGTATGTATGTATGTATGTATGTGTGAGTGTGTGTGTGTTTGTATGTATGTGTGTGTGTGTGTATGTGCGCGCGTGGTTGTGTGTGTGTG